>NC_091180.1:10206325-10381325 GCF_040958095.1 Procambarus clarkii | reverse complement strand
GTAAGGAATCATTCAGAACCTTGTATACCTCATATATCAGACCAATACTAGAAAACGCGGCTCCAGCCTGGAGTCCACATCTAGTTAAAGACAAAACGAAGTTAGAAAAATTTCAGAGCAAACTTCAGAGGAAACCAGTCTAGTCCCCGAGCTGAGAGGAATGAGCTACGAGGAAAGATTACTGGAACTGAACCTCACGACATTCGAAGACAGGAGAATAAGGGAAGACATGATCACTACCGACAAAATTATCAGAGAAATTGACAGGGTAGAAAAAGATAAAGTGTTTAACACGGGTGGTACGCGATCAAGGGGGATTCAGGTGGAAGCTGAGTACCCGAATGAGCCGGGAATGGGCCTTAGAAAGAACTATTTCAGTGTCTTTGTAGTTAACAGATGGAATGCATTAGGCAGTGATGTGGTGGAGGCTGACTCCATACACAGTTTCAAATGTAGATATGATAGCGCCCAGTAGGCTCAGGAATCTGTACACCAGTTGATTGACAGTTGAGAAGCGGGACCAAAGAGCCAGAGCTCAACACCCGCAAATACAACTAGGTGAGTACACACAGAGAAAGAAAGACCTGGCAGTTGATATCACGCCAGACCTGTCCTCTGAAGCCCATATCAAGAGAATAACATCAGCGGCATATGCCAGGTTGGCCAACATAAGAACGGCCTTCTGAAACTTGTGAAAGGAATCATTCAGAACTTTGTATACCACGTATGTCAGAGCAATACTGGAGTATGCAGCTCCAGCATGGAGTCCTTATCTCGTCAAGCAGAAGACTAAATTGGAGAAGGTTCAGAGGTTTGCCACCAGACTAGTACCCGAACTGAGGGGTATGAGCTACGACTAGTCTAGTGGCACACACACACACACACACACACACACACACACACACACACACACACACACACACACACACACACACACACACACACACACACACACACACACACACACACACACACACACACACACACACACACACACACACACACACAAAAACCGACGCACATACTCAGGATGTTTGTGAGAGAGTAAGACTTACAGAGTTACACAATATACCCAACACCCCAGCAGGGAGTCTGCGCCATCCAGCAGAACCATTGTCTGCTCGCGTGTCCTCCACACTCGGGGGCCCCAACAGCAGACGCTACAAAAACACACAAGCGAGACAGAAGAAGTATGAGCGATAGGGAAGATAAGGAACTGATAGACGAGGATAGGAATATGGAGACCCCAGAGGAGGCATAACCTCTGCTCCCGGTGGCCACATTGTCTGACAGTGACCTCCTGCTGCTTGACCTCTGACCCCGCACAGTAGGGGGATGGAAAATAGGTCTTGGGTTGCCCTCTTATACCACCCTCCCGCGTCGCCAACCGTTCCCCATGACCTGATAGATAGCCCTGTTAGGGGCCACGAACGAGTGTTTGGGGTCATTTGCGCACCAGCAAACGATGCCCGTCAGTCTACCTTTATAAACAATAATATAATTTGCATCTAAATGTGTGTGCGTGTGTGTACTCACCTATTTGTGCTTGCGGGGATTCAGCTTTGGTTCTTTGGTCCCGCCTCTCAACTGTCAATCAACAGGTGACAGTTGAGAGGGAGAGCCTGTATTCCTATCATATCTACATTTGAAACTGTGTATGGAGTCAGCCTCCACCACATCACTGCCTAATGCATTCCATCCGTTAACCACTCTGACACTAAAAAAGTTCCTTCTAACGTCCCTGTGGCTCATGTGGGTACTCAGTTTCCACCTGTGTCCCCTTGTTCGCGTCCCACCAGTGTTGAATCGTTTATCCTTGTTTACCCGGTCGATTCCCCTGTGTGTGTGTGTGTGTGTGTGTGTGTGTGTGTGTGTGTGTGTGTGTGTGTGTGTGTGTGTGTGAGTGTGTGTGTGTGTGTACTCACCTAATTGTACTCACCTAATTGTGCTTGCGGGGGTTGAGCTTTGGCTCTTTGGTCCCGCCTCTCAACTGTCAATCAACTGGTGTACAGATTCCTGAGCCTACTGGGCTCTATCATACCTACATTTGAAACTGTGTATGGAGTCAGCCTCCACCACATCACTTCCTAGTGCATTCCATTTATTAACTACTCTGACACTGAAAAAATTCTTTCTAACGTCTCTGTGGCTCATCTGGGTACTAAGTTTCCACCTGTGTCCCCTTGTTCGTGTCCCACCCGTGCTGAAGAGTTTGTCTTTGTCCACCCTGTCAATTCCCCTGAGAATTTTGTAGGTGGTTATCATGTCTCCCCTTACTCTTCTGTTTTCCAGGGATGTGAGGTTCAGCTCCTTTAGCCTTTCCTCGTAGCTCAATCCTCTCAGTTCCGGGACGAGCCTGGTGGCATACCGCTGAATCTTCTCTAACTTTGTCTTGTGTTTAACTAGGTATGGACTCCAGGCTGGAGCTGCATACTCCAGGATTGGTCTTACATAAGTGGTATACAGGGTTCTGAAAGATTCCTTACACAAGTTTCTGAAGGCAGTTCTTATGTTGGCCAGTCTAGCATATGCCGCTGATGATATTCTTTTGATGTGGGCCTCTGGGGACAGGTTCGGTGTGATATCAACCCCCAGATCCTTCTCTCTATTTGATTCTTGCAGGATTTCCCCTCCCAGATGATACCTTGTGTTCAGCCTCCTGCTCCCTTCGCCTAATTTCATCACCTTACACTTTCCAGAGTTGAACTTCAGCAGCCATTTTCTAGACCATTCCTCCAGTTTATCCAGGTCATCCTGTAGTCTCTGTCTATCTTCATCCGTCTTGATTCTTCTCATAATTTTTGCATCATCAGCAAACATCGAGAGGAATGAGTCTATACCCTCTGGAAGATCGTTCACATATATTAGAAACAGGATGGGTCCAAGTACTGAGCCCTGTGGGACTCCGCTGGTGACATCTCGCCACTCTGATGTCTTCCCCCTCACCGTTACTCGCTGTTTCCTGTTGCTTAAGTACTCCCTTATCCACTGGAGCACCTTCCCTTTTACTCCTGCCTGTTGCTCCAACTTTTTTAACAGCCTTTTATGGGGTACTGTGTCGAAGGCTTTTTGGCAATCCAGGAAAATGCAGTCGGCCCACCCTTCTCTTTCCTGCCTAATTTTCGTTGCCTGGTCATAAAATTCTATTAACCCTGTGAGGCACGATTTACCATCTCTGAACCCATGTTGGTGGTGCGTTACAAAGTTATTTCCCTCCAGATGCTCTACGAGCCTTTTCCTCACGATCTTCTCCAGCACCTTGCATGGTATACAAGTTAAGGAAACTGGCCTGTAATTCAGTGCCTCTTGCCTGTCACCCTTTTTGTATATTGGGACCACGTTAGCTGTCTTCCAACTTTCTGGTAAGTCTCCTGTTTCCAGTGACCTGTTATACACCATAGAGAGTGGCACACTTAGTGCTTCTGCACCTTCCTTTAGTATCCATGGTGAGATTCTATCAGGCCCAACAGCCTTTGTCACATCTAGCTCCAGCAGACACCTTTTGACCTCATCACTGGTGAGGTCAAATTCCTCCAAGGTTTCCAAGGTTGCCGCCTCCTCATTTAGTGCAGGGGCTTCTCCTTGTTCTATTGTGAAGACCTCCTGGAATCTCTTGTTGAGTTCTTCACACACCTCCTTGTCATTCTCTGTGTATCTGTTCTCCCCTTTCCGCAGCTTCATCACTTGTTCCTTCACTGCTGTTTTCCTCCTGATATGGCTGTGGAGCAGCTTTGGTTGGGTCTTGGCTTTACTCGCGATGTCATTTTCAAACTGTCTCTCTGCTTCCCTCCTCACTCTGATGTACTCATTTCTGGCCCTCTGGTACCTCTCCCTGCTCTCTGGTGTCCTGTTATTTCTGTAGTTTCTCCATGTTCTTTTACTCAGTTGTTTCGCTACCTTACATTCCTGGTTGAACCATGGGTTTTTCTGTTGTTTTTCGTTTTTCTCCTTTTGGACGGGGATAAACCTGTCTGCAGCTTCCTCGCACTTTTGGGTGACAATATCCATCATGACCTGCACATTCTTGTCTCTAAGTTCTGTTTCCCATGGTATTCCCATTAGGAAGTTCCTCATCTCGTCATATTTTCCTCTTCGGTAATTCAGTCTTTTCCCCTCCACTCCCATCCTTGGATAGGTTATCCCTACCTCCACCAAGTACTCAAAGGTCAGTACACTGTGGTCACTCATTCCTATGGGGGCTTCAACTTTGACTTCCCTTATTTCTGACTCATTTAGGGTGAATATTAAGTCGAGTCTAGCTGGTTCATCATTGCCTCTCATTCTTGTGGGTTCCTTGACATGCTGGCTCAGAAAATTCCTTGTTGCCACTTCCAAGAGTTTAGCTCGCCACGTATCTGCACCACCATGTGGGTCCCCATTCTCCCAGTCTATCTTTCCATGGTTGAAATCACCCATGATTAAGAGTCTTGAGCCATTCCTGCAGGCAACTGAAGCTGCTCTCTCTATTATATTAATGGTTGCCATGTTGTTCCTATCAAACTCCTGTCTAGGTCTTCTGTCATTTAGGGGAGGGTTGTAAATGACTGTCACTATTATCTTAGGTCCACCCATTGTTATAGTTCCTGTTATGTAATCTCTGAATCCGTCACAGCCCGGAATTTCCATCTCATCAAAACTCCAGTCCTTCCTTATCAGCAGGGCCACTCCTCCACCTCCTCTCCCTTCCCTCTCTTTCCTTACTATATAGTAGACCTTTGGAAACACAGCATCTGTTATGACTCCTGACAATTTTGTTTCTGTTAGTCCTATTACATCAGGGTTTTCTTCTTGCACCCTTTCTGCCAGTTCACTTGCTTTATTGGTAATCCCATCAATGTTTGAGTACATTACCTTGAAGCTCACTTTCTTATATCCAATTTCACCCACACTCGCTACAAGTGTAGGAGGTTGTTCTATGGTCCTTGCTACTTGGGTAGGCTCCTCCTCCTGTGAGGTAGTTGCCAGGGGTTCAGGGGGAGGTGGGGTGGGGGGTGGAGGGCTTAGGTCTTCCTCAGGCCTGCTTGGGTCAGGAAGAAGTCCTGGGGGTGAGGGAGCAGGGATTGCTTGGGGAGAGGGCACGCCCTCCTGCGGTGTAGTTGACAGGGGTTTGGAGGGAGGTGGAGTGGGGGATAGAGGGCTTTGGTCTTGCTCAGGCCTGCTTGGGGCAGGGAGAAGACCAGGGGTTGGGAAAGCAGGGGCTACTTGGGGTAAGGGGAGGGGGAGGATTTGGGTTTCATGATGGGCATTATGCAGGGGCAAGGAAGGGTTTGTGCTGGGGGGTAGAGAGGGCCCTATTGGGTGGTGGACTGGGGTGTTGCATTCCCCCTGGGGTTCCTGGGTTGCTGGATTGGGGTTCCCCACTCCCCTCTGGGATTGCTGGGTTGGAGGCTGAGGTTCCCTGGCTCTCTTCCCTCTCCTTGCGCCTTTTCCTTGCATCTGCTGCCCTTACTATCTCGTCTCTGGTCATGTCCCTCTGAACATATACCTCTTTGTAGTTCCTTGCATGCCTCAGTTTGTTCTTCCTTACTAGAATGTCCTCTTTGATGTCCTCGCTCTTGAATACTACCTTGATCAATCTTTTTTTGTCTCTGTTGTACTGGCCAATCCGGAAAAACTGTTCTATGTCTCGTTCAGCCCCTTCCATTCCTATCTCCTTTAATATCCCTGCCACTGCAGCTTTGTCTTTAGTCCTCGTTTCCTCCCTTGTGGAGCCCTCTTGTTCCTCGACACCTACCACTACTACAGCTCTTTTCCTTTCCATTAGCTGGCTTGTGCATCTAGCTGCCTCCTGTGAGGTTACTGCTTTCATTACAACATCCTTGACTGTGGACATTGCTCCTGGGCTCTTGAGCATTTCAGCAAAGGTTGGGCCAATTGTAGGGGTCCCTGCCATAGCTACATCTCCTGGCACCTGGGGGTTGGTCCCCTGGGCCAGAGTCTGAGGAGGGCCTGTTTTTAGGCTTTTTATCTCCTCTTGTGCTGCACTTAGTTCTATCTGCAGCTTACATATAGTTTCCCTCAGGTCCTTCAATTCCCCACTGACTTCCTTCCATGCCTTAGCAATCATCTCCATGAATGACTCGTCCAGTCCCTCTCCTCCAGCTTCATTCTGTTGTCTTACCATCCCGCTTGACCTGTGTGTGTGTGTGTGTGTGTGTGTGTGTGTGTGTGTGTGTGTGTGTGTGTGTGTGTGTGTGTGTGTGTGTCTGTGTGTGTGTCTGTGTGTGTGTCTGTATGTGCGTGTGTGTGTGCGTGTGTGTGTGTCCGTGTGTGTCTTTGTGTGCGTGCGTGTGCGTGTGTGTGTGTGTGTGTGTGTGCGTGTGTGCGCGTGTGCGTGTGTGCGCGTGTGCGTGTGTGCGTGTGCGTGTGTGCGTGTGCGTGTGCGTGTGTGTGTGTGTGTGTGTGTGTGTGTTGGGTGCGGGGGTGTTTGTGTATAGGGGAAGGGGTAGGGGGGTGTCTTGGGGCAGTGTAAGGCGTGGGAAGGTGTGGGGTGAGATGGTGAGCGGTCACCAGGGTATCATGTGTCAAGCCCCACCCAAGTGAGCCACGGAGTTGTATATTTGAGATATTGAGACCTACTTTAAATTAGGTATTTTAAGTCACTCTGTACACCTTATTGATGACCTAGAGAGGGGTACCTACCGTCAGCTCACCCCGAGCAAGCACACCTAGGTGAGTTTGAAGAGATGTCCTTATGACGGGGTTGGTCGCTTGCCCTCTCCTCTCTCTGGTATCAATGCTGCCTCCACGTGCTACTGTTGTCTCCACGTGCTCCTGGTAACATTCGTTCCTATCTTCCTCACTGGTCGTCACCACTATGTGCACTTAGCATACGATCCTAAACGGTGCACACACTTCGGGGGATCAATCACTAAGTATGCTACAAACCGCTTCACAACACATTACTCAGCAAACAAAACGTAGGTCCTGCTAGGCTGGGTGGCTAGGCTGACCCAACGGTACACACTGATCTTGCCACTCGGCCTTATTTTTGTTTCTTAATTGCTCTACCGCTGTAGGAGCTCACTATACACTTGATCACTGCGTGTGTGTGTGTGTGTGTGTGTGTGTGTGTGTGTGTGTGTGTGTGTGTGTGTGTGTGTGTGTGTGTGTGTGTGTGTGTGTGTGTGTGTGTTTACTAGTTGTGTTTTTGCGGGGGTTGAGCTTTGCTCTTTCGGCCCGCCTCTCAACTGTCAATCAACTGTTTTACTAACTACTTTTTTTTTTTTTTTTTTTCTCCCACACCACACACACACACCCCAGGAAGCAGCCCGTGACAGCTGACTAACTCCCAGGTACCTATTTACTGCTAGGTAACAGGGGCACTTAGGGTGAAAGAAACTTTGCCCATTTGTTTCTGCCTCGTGCGGGAATCGAACCCGCGCCACAGAATTACGAGTCCTGCGCGCTATCCACCAGGCTCCGAGGCCCCCCCCCAGGCCCCGAGGTGTGTGTGTGTGTGTGTGTGTGTGTGTGTGTGTGTGTGTGTGTGTGTGTGTGTGTGTGTGTGTGTGTGTGTGTGTGTGTGTGTGAGTGTGTGTGTGAGTGTGTGAGAGTGTGTGTGTGTGTGTGTGTGAGTGTGAGTGTGTGTACTCACCTAGTTATGCTTGCGGGGGTTGAGCTCTGGCTCTTTGGTCCCGCCTCTTAACCATCAATCAACAGGTGTACAGGTTCCTGAGCCTACTGGGCTCTATCATATCTACACTTAAAACTGTGTATGGAGTCAGCCTCCACCACATCACTTCTTAATGCATTCCATTTGTCAACTACTCTGACACTAAAAAAGTTCTTTCGAATATCTCTGTGGCTCATTTGGGCACTCAGTTTCCACCTGTGTCCCCTAGTGCGTGTGCCCCTTGTGTTAAATAGCCTATCTTTATCAACCCTGTCGATTCCCTTGAGAATCTTGAATGTGGTGATCATGTCCCCTCTAACTCTTCTGTCTTCCAACGAAGTGAGGTTAAATTCCCGTAGTCTCTCCTCGTAGCTCATACCTCTCAGCTCGGGTACTAGTCTGGTGGCAAACCATTGAACTTTTTCCAGTTTAGTCTTATAGTTGACTAGATATGGACTCCATGCTGGAGCCGTATACTCTAGGATTGGTCTGACATATGTTTTATATAATGTTCTGAAAGATTCCTTACGCAAGTTTCTAAAGGCCGTTCTTATGTTAGCCAACCTGGCATATGCTGCTGATGTTATACTCGTGATATGAACTTCAGGGGACAGGTCTGGCGTGATATCAACCCCCAAGTTTTTCTCTCTCTCTGACTCTTGAAGTATTTCATCACCCAAATGATACCTTGTATCTGGTCTCCTGCTTCCTACCCTTATCTTCATTACATTACATTTGCTAGGGTTAAACTCTAACAGCCATTTGTTCGACCATTCCCGCAGCTTGTCCAGGTCTTCTTGAAGCCTCAAGTGTGTGTGTGTGTGTGTGTGTGTGTGTGTGTGTGTGTGTGTGTGTGTGTGTGTGTGTGTGTGTGTGTGTACTCACCTATTTGTGCTTGCAGAATCGAGCACTGACTCTTGAATCCCACCTTTCCAGCCATCGGTTGTTTACAGCAATGACTCCTGTCCCATTTCCTTATCATACCTAATTTTAAAAGTATGGATAGAGTTTGCTTCCACAACCTGTTCCCCAAGTGCATTCCATTTTTCCACTACTCTCACGCTAAAAGAAAACTTCCTAACATCTCTGTGACTCATCTGAGTTTCCAGTTTCCACCCATGTCCCCTCGTTCTGTTATTATTACGTGTGAACATTTCATCTATTTAAACTTTGTCAATTCCCCTGAGTATTTTATATGTGCCTATCATATCTCCTCTCTCCCTTCTTTTCTCTAGTGTCGTAAGGTTCAGTTCCTTCAGACGCTCTTCATATCCCAATCCCTCGTAACTCTGGGACAAGCCTCGTCGCAAACCTCTGAACCTTCTCCAGTTTCCTTATGTGTTTCTTCAGGTGGGGGCTCCATGATGGCGCGGCATACTCTAAGACTGGTCTCACGTAGGCAGTGTAAAGCGCCCTAAAAGCCTCCTCACTTAGGTTTCTGAATGAAGTTCTAATTTTCGCCAGTGTAGAGTACGCTGCTGTCGTTATCCTATTTATATGTGCCTCAGGAGTTAGACTAGGTGTCACATCCACTCCCAGGTCTCATTCTCGAGTCGTTACAGGTAGGCAGTTCCCCTTCATTGTGGACTGTCCCTTTGGTCTCCTATCACCTGATCCCATTTCCATAACTTTACATTTACTGGTGTTGAACTCCAGTAGCCATTTCCCTGACCAACTGTGCAACCTGTTTAAGTCCTCTTGGAGGATCTTACAATCCTCGTCTGTCACAACTCTTCTCATTAATTTTGCGTCATCCGCAAACATTGACATGTATGATTCCACTCCTGTAAACATATCATTTACGTAAATTAGAAAGAAGATTGGTCCCAGCACCGATCCTTGAGGTACTCCACTTGTTACTGTTCGCCAGTACGACTTCTCGCCCCTTACCATTACCCTCTGGCTCCTTCCTATTAGGTAGTTCGTCACCCATGCTAGGGCCTTTCCGCTTACTCCTGCCTGCCTCTCAAGTTTGTATAGCAGTCTCATGTGCGGTACTGTATCAAAGGCCTTTTGGCAGTCAAGAAATATGCAGTCTGCCCAGCCTTCTCTGTCCTGCCTTATCCTTGTTACTTTATCATAGAATTCTAAAGGTTTGTTAGGCATGATTTCCCTGTCCAGAACCCATGTTGGTGTTTGTTTACAAACCCAATGCCCTCCAGGTGCTCAACAAGTCTTAGGTTAATTATTCTTTCAAGTATTTTGCAGGGGATGCTTGTCAGTGCAACCCGTTCTCACACAAGACAGCACATATATGACTTAATGCTTAAAGTCAATATGTTGAATATGAATTAGTAAATATGTGATATATTCCCAGTTACTTTTTTTACCAAGGCCCAAACTCTTCCTCACGTACCAATTTACGTGTCACAGTACCCGTCCGTCAACATAGATAGCAGAATATTCGTGATTGGTTCAATTATAAGGAAAATTGTAGTTTTCAGGTCCCACATGGGTTGTGAAATTTACCTACTGTTGTCCATGCTCTTATAATATTACAGATCAGCTATATCCTATTGAAGGCTCGTAGTTTTGTTTTGAGAAATATTAGTTGTTCTTAGTAAATTATAATAAGCACTATAAATTATTACATAGAATAACAGTGCTTCACCAATCAATATTATATACCATAGTTTGGCTTTAAAACTCTTTAAAGAATGTTTTGTAGGAACGCTAACAGAAAACGATGTTACATTTGAATGTCTATGGGGTAAACTACTGCAAACAGGACGGTATTGTGTCTACTATACCAACTATAGCTAGGATGGGTATATTGTCACCTACCGCCTGTTAGGTGGGAAAGGGGTCCAATACCACCCACAGGATGAGTATGAGGGTCACATCCACCCACAGGATGAGTATGGGGATCACATCCACCCACAGGAAGGGTATGGGGTCCAATACCACCCACAGGATGAGTATGGCGTCCACTACAACCCACAGGATGGGTATGGGGCTCCAACCACCCATAGAATGGTATGGGGCTCCAACCACAAATAAAATGGGTATAGGGTCCAATAACACCCACTGGATGTTTAAGGCGTCCATTGCCGCGCGTCGAGCTCGAAAACCGCAGCATTCATCTCAGAACCATGCCTATTTCACACAGATTCCTTAATAAACGTAAGAGTTTTATATGTCACAAGAAAGATAGAAATATAAGCTTCATTCTAAATACCTTACCATGGGCATATTTAAATTTAAAGCGAAGATACGTGTACTTTTATAATAGCCGAGCTCTAACCCCGGACAGATTGATCGACCGAGCAACTCTCTCTCAGAACAATGTTTATTTCACGTGAATTCGTTAATAAACATATATGTTTTATATGTTTCAAGAAAGGCAGACATATAAGCTTCACTTTAAACACTTTACCATAGACATATTTAAAGTTCTAATGAAGATACATGTATTTTAAAAATTACGGAGCTCCCACCCCGTACAGACTGAACGACAGAGCAACTCTCTCTCAGATCAATGTTTATTTCACGTAAATTCGTTAATAAACACAAATGTTTTATATGTCTTAAGCAAGATAGAAATAAGAGCTTCATTTTCAATACATTACAATAGACATATTTATAGCTCAAGTGAAGATACATATGTTTTTATAGTAGCGCTCAGTAGCTTGTCGGGCATGGAGTGCAGACGCCTACGCACTTGCCGATATATTGTATAATTATCAAAGATACGCTAATAAAGCCTAAAATCTTATATGCCTCCAGAAAGACCGAGATATGAACATTATTATGATTTCACCAAATGAAATATATCATGTTCGAGAACAAAGATATATCAATTTTAAATTAAGTTTCGACTCTTGCTCGGGCGAGAGAGAGGGAGCGACTCTCGCCCCATCTATTGGAGATTCTGTCCACTAAAGACCCAAAGCTACTCAAACCCTCCTAGCATTATTTAAGTAATGAAGTAATATGGTATATTTACTATAATGTGGGTGCTGAATGCAGAACATGAGAAAACATATATTTACTCCAAACTAATATAATTTCATTATGAAATAAGTAAATAAGTAGCATCAAAGGAAGTCGACGGTCCAAGCGTCAATGTTGTGGAACGACTTATCCAAGATATATCGTTGTTTGGAAAGTGTTTGTTGGCATATCCAGTTGTCGCACTTCTCTGCACAAATTATCACAAATTTAAAATTATAATGTTAACAAGTAGAATACGTATTTTTAATAAAATCTAACATAGCTAGCCAGAAAACATTTAACATTTATTAAAAAAATATATGTTTGGAAGTTAAATCGACTTCATAGGACAATAGTGTTGTTATATATATACTCGTTATTCGTTGACATGCGTTCGCTACTTAAACTACCATGTACTGTACTTATGTGAAATCTCCCATGTCTCTTCGCTCATCTCACCGAACCCTACAGGCTCTGTGATATATTGCTTAATTAATTGAGATTCACAAATAAAGCTTATAATTGTATATGTTATCAAAAAGGCAGAGCTTATTTTAGTTCATTTATTATGCACCCCATACCCATCCTATGGGCGATAGTGGAGTGTTACAGAGGCGCATAATGGGCTCAGGGACTGAGCCCCACAATTCATATAGCCAAGGAAGTTATAATCTTGATAAGCTAGTTACAAAAGTCAATGCACATTGTCACATCAACAATGGGCTCGAGACCGACCACAAGTACAGTTTATAATTTAAGCAACTGACATATATGGAGGGCTAGTGTCACAATTGATTTGTTTATCCTACACATAACCCCCTCTCCCTCATCCAATGGGCAGCGGTGGATAGGTTACAATCAAGTCGTTTTTTGCGTTTTATTCAGAGATTAGATCTTATTGGGTGAGGAAAGATATTCATATTTTAAAGAAGGCTTCTTGGCTGATGCTCTCCATTGATGGAAAATATACAACCTTTTGAAAATCAATGTTAGTTTGATCTAGATATTGTAATTAACGAAAGTATTTATGTCATCTGAAAGGTAGAAATATAGGCTACATCTAAAATCCTTTGTCATAAATATAACTGAAGTGAAAATGAAGATATATGCGTTTTGATAGTTACTTGATGGCTAGCTCTGAGAGTGTGAAGCCCTGCACACCAGCCAATAAATTGTATAATTAGTTTCCATATATTTTAATTAATCTTAAAAATCTATATGTCAGAAGAAAGGAAGATGTAGCCGTTAATGTGACAACATTTAAAAATATATATATCTTAAGTTAAATAAATAATATCACCTTATCGCCGGTGTCCGGACACATAAAAACTACCTAGGTATCAGTATCCAGCCAGGCGGGGATCACAGGCTGCACAATACTGAATAAATTATGTAATGCACTACTTGTGGTCCATCTCGAACCCATTTATGATGTGACGACTTATAGTGAATTTTGTAACTAGCTCATCAAGATTGTAACTTGCTTAGCTAAATGATTTGTGGGGTTCGGTCCATTCATTTTCTTTCTTTATTATGCACCCCATAATACACATCCCGTGGGCGGTGGTGTAAAGGATTACAGAGGCACATAATCGGTTCAGGAACTGAACCCTCTAGTTCGTTTAGCTAAGCAAATAATCTTTTGACGCTAGTTACAAAATTATTAATGTACACATACTTATGCATACATGTACATATTCATACGTATACATATATACATACACATACATATTTAATCACCACCACAAATACACACATCAGTAATCTTTTGTGTCACAAGTGATTCAACAGAGGCTCACAACAGTCACTATACAAGGCACTTTACATCTATGGTGAGTCGTACAGTTACTAGTCTTGCTCCACACCCACCCAACTGGGCGGCAGCTTTACAGTCATGTGCTCCACACCCACCCAACTGGGCGGCAGCTTTACAGTCATGTACTCCACACCCACCCAACTGGGCGGCAGCTTTACAGTCATGTGCTCCACACCCACCCAACTGGGCGGCAGCTTTACAGTCATGTACTCTACACCCACCCAACTGGGCGGCAGCTTTACAGTCATGTGCTCCACACCCACCCAACTGGGCGGCAGCTTTACAGTCATGTGCTCCACACCCACCCAACTGGGCGGCAGCTTTACAGTCATGTGCTCCACACCCACCCAACTGGGCGGCCTGCTTTACAGTCATGTGCTCCACACCCACCCAACTGGGCGGCAGCTTTACAGGTCATGTGCTCCACACCCACCCAACTGGGCGGCTTGCTTTACAGTCATGTGCTCCACACCCACCCAACTGGGCGGCAGCTTTACAGTCATGTGCTCGACACCCACCCAACTGGGCGGCAGCTTTACAGTCATGTGCTCGACACCCACCCAACTGGGCGGCAGCTTTACAGTCATGTGCTCCACACCCACCCAACTGGGCGGCAGCTTTACAGTCATGTGTTATGCATTACCTACAGTAAGCAAATTTTGGATACTTCGCTAAGATTTCGGGCAGCACATCATTATGAATGAAGTACTTACACATTTCATGGACACTATTGATGTTGTTATCTTTAAATTCCGCTATTTTTCACATTCCATTATATAATGACTCAAAGTATGCGAAGATTCTGCTGACAGAGTTTACATTTAGTCAAATCTACATCATCAGATGTTACAAACTTCCAGAGGTACTTGTAGCTGAGCCTAAACCTAGCAGTGGTAACATCTAGAAGTCTGCTAACATTATTGGATGGACCCATAGACGAGCGATTCATCAAAGTTTATACAATATTGTGAAATTGAGAGTCAGTGTAGTAACATAAATGGTAAATAATAAATATTGTAAGTTAAGAATCTGATGCATGTGTGTGTTGGGGGGGTAGGGGGGCGGGGGTTTATACCCTTGGTAAGCGAGAGTGAAAAGTAACCTTAGACGTACTGCGGTCAATGTGGGGGGGGGAGGGGGAGGAAGGGTGGGAGAGTCAAATCCACCCTCCAACATCTGGACATAGTACCACCACCTCCACAACACTCCATCAGCCTCCAGCTGATGCTTGTAGATGCCTCATCTAACCTCACTTATGTCACACATTAACCTACAGTTCCTGTGATATTTAAACTCCTCATCACAGTGGCGTCTCACCAATATAAACTGTATTGGATTTTGTCCCGAAATAGCTATATGCTGACTGGACGTGTATGTATGTATGTATGTATGTATGTATGTATGTATGTATGTATGCATGCATGTATGTATGTATGTATGTATGTATGTATGTATGTATGTATGTATGTATGCATGTATGTATGTATGTATGTATGCATGTATGTATGCATGTATGTAGTAGTATGTTATGTATGTATGTATGTATGTATGTATGCATGTGTGTATGTATGTATGTATGTATGTATGTATGTATGTATGTATGTATGCATGTGTGTATGTATGTATTCCCCAATCACGTTAAAGACTCCCCCTCTATCATCCAGTTTAAGAGAAAAACAACTATACTAAATAATCAACTCCTTGTAACATTAATTATGCTGACCTTCCTATCTGTATTCAGCTTGAGCCTACTATCATTAAAGGTTGATTATAACGCTAGCCATAGGAATATTGGTAATTCGCAGTTCAGTAATCGTAACGGCAACCAACTGGTGTCACTATTAGGTAGCCACGATGATGCACAGATTGTGGGTGACCTTGAACCAACGCATATCTACGGAGGTATTCTTGATCTATGTCTCGGTGTCAACGTCTCCCACACCGTGTGCGCCTCGTCAATAGTGCCAGTTATGGCGTCTGATCATCTGGCCATATTAGCCACTGTAAGCATTGGAAGCTCTATCCTCCCTGGTGGAGTGTTCAAGCGGAAGAGGCTGGCTGTGCCCATCGATCAACGAGACAATCTTGTTGCTCATGTGTGTCAGATTGGTGCAGTTCATCTGAGCCTTCATCAGTTGAAGATTTTAACAATGAGCTCACAGGTACTATCGAACAGTTTATAGAATCACTTGATTCATCGTCCAGGCCACGTAACCCAAATTACACTGGTCATAGCACTTATGCTTATTATAATGATTCTAAATTGCATTGCACTAAAACGCACTGCCAGAATAATTGGACTAGCTTAGTAGAAGGACCCGCACTGCTGAAATGCTTCGGCTCTTTCAAGCGGCTCTGGCTGAGGCCAGGGAACGTATGGTGGAACTGAGGCAGACAGACTGGGAAACTTTTGTCCGTGGTCTCAATTCTCACACCGCCACTAAGTCGGGGCATGGAAGGATATCAACAAGATCAAAGGGAAAAAATGTTGCAGAGATCTCGTACCCTAATCCTCTGCACAGAGCAAATGATCTTTGTTGATGCTTGGGCCACGACTTTCAGCTTTGACAGTCTTCCTCTACCCTCACAGAATGAATTAAATGATAGATATACTGATAGGGCAAGGTTCCTTGACTTCATGCTTCATCAAGAGGATGACTGTGACATGCTTTTTACTGAATACAAACTAGATTCTGCTCTACATAAAGGCAAAGCTACATCACCCGGGGAGGATGGAGTTACTTACGGCATACTGCTATGCTTCTGCTAGTTCCAAGGAATACCTTTCTTCAATTGTATAATATGAGCTATGTAACTGGGGAGCTTCCTAAGTCATGGCCAACAGTGTTATTATTCCCATTCCTAAACCTCACCAGCCGAGTGCTTTATGCCCAGTCTCCCTCACTAGTTGTCTCTATAAGTGTCTTGAGAAGATGGTTTCTCAACCGTCTCCTTTACAAAATTAATAATATGTTGTCCTCCCCAGATATATGGCTTTATGCATGGAAAGAGTGTACATCACTGTATTACCACATTCCTCACCCTGCATACTGATAGGTCATATACCACTTTCCTAGATCTTAAGTCAGCCTTTGACATTGCTAACCCACACGTCATTATGAGAAGAACTTGCTAAAATGAATGTTGGATGTTACTGTTAAAAATTGGTTCAAACTGAAATAAATATATAACACTGTACGGTACAGTTGTGTTTAATAATGTTTTGCGATTCCTATGGAAAAGGTATTTGTGCACCAAGTACTACTAGGTCATTATGAGATATGCTGAATGTTGTCAATATACCATCTGAATACGCTTCACTTTGCGTTAATCATTGGACGTCCTAATGATTAAGGTCCCAAAAGGACTTAATCAGACCTCAGTGGATAATTTACTCTCTCTCTCTCTCTCTCTCTCTCTCTCTCTCTCTCTCTCTCTCTCTCTCTCTCTCTCTCTCTCTCTCCCTCTCCTCTCTCTCTCTCTCTCTCTCTCTCTCTCTCTCTCTCTCTCTCTCTCTCTCTCTCTCTCTCTCTCTATCTCTCTCTCTCTCTCTCTGAGCATCCCCTTATGTGTTGTATGTGGGTGCTGAAGTTCAGTCTCTTGTCTATGTATAGGTGAAGGAACTTTCCATAATTGTATTGCTAATGTTTACTTGTAATACTGGGTATACATCCGGTGTTCTTACCCTCGACCGCGGCGCGGGTAAGCCGTTGCCGTATGGTCTGAAACCCACAAATATTTACAATGGGGGGTTGGGGGGGGGGGGGGATAACATTTCCCTCTTCAAGCACGCGCACACAAATGAACTATGTTACTTAACTGGAAGCACTCGTACAACATAATTTACACGATTTCTCAGGATAATTATACTTCTTACCAGCATATATACAGTATAGTACCTAGGAGGTTCTCTTCAATGATATCTAAGATAATTAAAAGAACCCAAGCAAACCACTGTGGAAATGTGCAGGACAAACATATCAATTGTGACACTAGCTCTCCACTTATGGCATTTGCTTAATTTAGAAACTGTACTTGTGGTCGATCTCGAACCCATGTTGTTGATGTGACGATGTGTTATGAATTTTGTGGCTAGCTCCTCAAGATTGTAACTTGCTTAGATAAATAAATTGTGTGTTCAGTCCCTGAACCCATTATGTGATAAATTAACTAAACTAAAAACTATAGTCTGGCGACGAAGCCTGAACTGCATAATGTAAATAGGGATTAACCAGAAAAAGATATAGGTGAAGAATAACATCAGGTAACTGCGTTAATTACAATATTAGATCAAACTAACATTGATTTTCAAAAGGTTGTAGATTTTCCATCAATGGAGAGCATCAGCCAAGAAGCCTTCTTTAAAATATGAATATCTTTCCTCACCCAATAAGATCTAATCTCTGAATAAAACGCAAAAAACGACTTGATTGTAACCTATCCACCGCTGCCCATTGGATGGGGGAGAGGGGGTTATGTGTAGGATAAACAAATCAATTGTGACACTAGCCCTCCATATATGTCAGTTGCTTAAATTATAAACTGTACTTGTGGTCGGTCTCGAGCCCATTGTTGATGTGACAATGTGCATTGACTTTTGTAACTAGCTTATCAAGATTATAACTTCCTTGGCTATATGAATTGTGGGGCTCAGTCCCTGAGCCCATTATGCGCCTCTGTAACACTCCACTATCGCCCATAGGATGGGTATGGGGTGCATAATAAATGAACTAAAATAAGCTCTGCCTTTTTGATAACATATACAATTATAAGCTTTATTTGTGAATCTCAATTAATTAAGCAATATATCACAGAGCCTGTAGGGTTCGGTGAGATGAGCGAAGAGACATGGGAGATTTCACATAAGTACAGTACATGGTAGTTTAAGTAGCGAACGCATGTCAACGAATAACGAGTATATATAACAACACTATTGTCCTATGAAGTCGATTTAACTTCCAAACATATATTTTTTTAATAAATGTTAAATGTTTTCTGGCTAGCTATGTTAGATTTTATTAAAAATACGTATTCTACTTGTTAACATTATAATTTAAATTTGTGATAATTTGTGCAGAGAAGTGCGACAACTGGATATGCCAACAAACACTTTCCAAACAACGATATATCTTGGATAAGTCGTTCCACAACATTGACGCTTGGACCGTCGACTTCCTTTGATGCTACTTATTTACTTATTTCATAATGAAATTATATTAGTTTGGAGTAAATATATGTTTTCTCATGTTCTGCATTCAGCACCCACATTATAGTAAATATACCATATTACTTCATTACTTAAATAATGCTAGGAGGGTTTGAGTAGCTTTGGGTCTTTAGTGGACAGAATCTCCAATAGATGGGGCGAGAGTCGCTCCCTCTCTCTCGCCCGAGCAAGAGTCGAAACTTAATTTAAAATTGATATATCTTTGTTCTCGAACATGATATATTTCATTTGGTGAAATCATAATAATGTTCATATCTCGGTCTTTCTGGAGGCATATAAGATTTTAGGCTTTATTAGCGTATCTTTGATAATTATACAATATATCGGCAAGTGCGTAGGCGTCTGCACTCCATGCCCGACAAGCTACTGAGCGCTACTATAAAAACATATGTATCTTCACTTGAGCTATAAATATGTCTATTGTAATGTATTGAAAATGAAGCTCTTATTTCTATCTTGCTTAAGACATATAAAACATTTGTGTTTATTAACGAATTTACGTGAAATAAACATTGATCTGAGAGAGAGTTGCTCTGTCGTTCAGTCTGTACGGGGTGGGAGCTCCGTAATTTTTAAAATACATGTATCTTCATTAGAACTTTAAATATGTCTATGGTAAAGTGTTTAAAGTGAAGCTTATATGTCTGCCTTTCTTGAGACATATAAAACATATATGTTTATTAACGAATTCACGTGAAATAAACATTGTTCTGAGAGAGAGTTGCTCGGTCGATCAATCTGTCCGGGGTTAAAGCTCGGCTATTATAAAAGTACACGTATCTTCGCTTTAAATTTAAATATGCCCATGGTAAGGTATTTAGAATGAAGCTTATATTTCTATCTTTCTTGTGACATATAAAACTCTTACGTTTATTAAGGAATCTGTGTGAAATAGGCATGGTTCTGAGATGAATGCTGCGGTTTTCGAGCTCGACGCGCGGCAATGGACGCCTTAAACATCCAGTGGGTGTTATTGGACCCTATACCCATTTTATTTGTGGTTGGAGCCCCATACCCATTCTATGGGTGGTTGGAGCCCCATACCCATCCTGTGGGTTGTAGTGGACGCCATACTCATCCTGTGGGTGGTATTGGACCCCATACCCTTCCTGTGGGTGGATGTGATCCCCATACTCATCCTGTGGGTGGATGTGACCCTCATACCCATCCTGTGGGTGGTATTGGACCCCTTTCCCACCTAACAGGCGGTAGGTGACAATATACCCATCCTAGCTATAGTTGGTATAGTAGACCAATACCGTCCTGTTTGCAGTAGTTTACCCCATAGACATTCAAATGTAACATCGTTTTCTGTTAGCGTTCCTACAAAACATTCTTTAAAGAGTTTTAAAGCCAAACTATGGTATATAATATTGATTGGTGAAGCACTGTTATTCTATGTAATAATTTATAGTGCTTATTATAATTTACTAAGAACAACTAATATTTCTCAAAACAAAACTACGAGCCTTCAATAGGATATAGCTGATCTGTAATATTATAAGAGCATGGACAACAGTAGGTAAATTTCACAACCCATGTGGGACCTGAAAACTACAATTTTCCTTATAATTGAACCAATCACGAATATTCTGCTATCTATGTTGACGGACGGGTACTGTGACACGTAAATTGGTACGTGAGGAAGAGTTTGGGCCTTGGTAAAAAAAGTAACTGGGAATATATCACATATTTACTAATTCATATTCAACATATTGACTTTAAGCATTAAGTCATATATGTGCTGTCTTGTGTGAGAACGGGTTGGTCAGTGACACGGGTCTGTAGTTAAGTGCCTCCTCCCTATCACCTTTCTTGAAAATCGGTACGACATTTGCCTCCTTCCAGCAACTGGGCAATTCTCCCGACATAAGTGACTCATTAAAGATCATTGCCAGCGGCACGCTGAGAGCCTGCGCTGCCTCTTTTAGTATCCACGGTGATACTTTGTCTGGTCCAACAGCTTTATTTGCATCCAGTGTTGTCAACTGTTTCATTGTGTGTGTGTGTGTGTGTGTGTGTGTGTGTGTGTGTGTGTGTGTGTGTGTGTGTGTGTGTGTGTGTGTGTGTGTGTGTGTGCATATTTGTTTGTTTTTCCATAACATCTATCTTTAAATAACTCTATCTCTATCTTGCAAGGGACTGGTGGAGTCCCTCGCCACTCCGAGATCTCACCCCTCACAGTGACTGTCTTCTATTGCTTAGGTACTCCCTTATCCAGTGGAGCGAGCACCTTCCCTTTTACTCCTGCCTGCATCTCCAGTCTTTTCACTAGCCTCTTGTGTGGTACTGTGTCAATGGCTTTCTGACAATCGAAAAATATGCAGTTTGCCCATCCCTCTCTTTCTTGCCTGATTTTTGTTTCCTGGTCGTAGAATTCTATCAAACATGTTAGGCATGATATCTGCCTTCCTTGAGCCCATGCTGATGTTGTGATACAAAGTTCTTCCTCTCCTGATGTTCCACTAGCAAGGTATGCAAGTTAGAGACACTGGCCTGTAGTTCAGTGCTTTATGTCTATTACCCTTCTTGCATATCGGGACTACATTAGCCGCGCGCGCGCGTGTGTGTGTGTGTGTGTGGTGTGTGTAATTACCTAAGTGTAGTTACAGGATGAGAGCTACGCTCGTGGTGTCCCGTCTTCCCAGCACTCTTTGTCATATAACGCTTTGAAACTACTGACGGTCTTGGCCTCCACCACCTTCTCCCCTAACATGTTCCAACCGTCTACCACTCTGTTTGCGAAAGTGAATTTTCTTATATTTCTTCGGCATCTGTGTTTAGCTAGTTTATATCTATGACCTCTTGTTCTTAACGTTCCAGGTCTCAAGAAATCTTCCCTATCGATTTTATCAATTCCTGTTACAATTTTGTATGTAGTGATCATATCACCTCTTTTTCTTCTGTCTTCTAGTTTTGGCATATTTAATGCCTCTAACCTCTCCTCGTAGCTCTTGCCCTTCAGTTCTGGGAGCCACTTAGTAGCATGTCTTTGCACCTTTTCCAGTTTGTTGATGTGCTTCTTAAGATATGGGCACCACACAACTGCTGCATATTCTAGCTTTGGCCTAACAAAAGTCGTGAACAATTTCTTTAGTATATCGCCATCCATGTTTTTAAAAGCAATTCTGAAGTTAGAAAGCGTGGCATAGACTCCTCGCACAATATTCTTTATGTGGTCCTCAGGTGATAGTTTTCTATCTAGAACCACCCCTAGATCTCTTTCTTTATCAGAATTCTTTAAAGATTTCTCACATAATAGGTTGTGTGGGGTCTATGTTCTCCTATTCCACATTCCATAACATGGCATTTATTAACATTAAATTCCATTTGCCAAGTGGCGCTCCATGTACTTATTTTGTCCAGGTCTTCTTGAAGGGCATGACAATCATCTAAGTTTCTTATCCTTCCTATTATCTTAGCATCATCAGCAAACATGTTCATATAATTCTGTATACCAACTGGTAGATCATTTATGTAGACAATAAACATCACTGGTGCAAGAACTGAACCCTGTGGTACTCCACTTGTGACATTTCTCCAGTTCGATACTCTTACAAATGATATGAGTGGGGCTTCTATGGGGTACTGGTACTATTAAGGGGTATAGGTAGTTAGAAGACAGGAGTATCAAATATGGGAGAGCTAAAAGGCCCGGCCCCCAAAATAAACTATCCACAGTAGTAATAACTTGCTACAAGACCAAATATGTTCGTCTAAGGGTTGATCACTGCGCTCCCACCTTGGAAGAAGAGATACTCTGTAATTCATGTACTTATTTATTAACCCGTTAACAACCCCCCATATACACTCACACCAATAACAATAATAATAATAACTTTACCACACTATCTTACGTTAAAAGCCTTGGTCCACGTAGGCAGGATACAAGGTTTACACTAATAACAAGCTAGGGTAAAGTACTA
Source organism: Procambarus clarkii (assembly GCF_040958095.1). Classification (NCBI taxonomy): domain Eukaryota; kingdom Metazoa; phylum Arthropoda; class Malacostraca; order Decapoda; family Cambaridae; genus Procambarus; species Procambarus clarkii. Next base: position 10,358,808 of record NC_091180.1, on the reverse strand, counting down.
CTGGATAAGCACTGAAGCTGGATGCAGCTTAGGGTAGTGAAACCACGTGGGACCCTAATACAAAACACAACACTTAGGGGTACCCAAACACTGGCAAAATACTATCCCCAGGTCTCACCAATCGTTACTACCAGAGTAGGCACACTCACTAATGCCCTGTACTTAGCTTAAGGATACAGGAACTTCAGGTAAGGGAAATAAGTAAGAGGAGAAGGAAGGAGAGTAGGGATACAGCCACAGAGTAGGTCTTAACCTCACGCCACCAGCCAAGAGAAGACCGAGCTCCTCGCGACCACCTGGCCTCCCTCATGTCGTGGTGCCGGAAGGAGCCTAATTGATCGTGCAGCTAAGCACATTAAAGATCTTCCCCTATGCAACGTATTGTTACTTTATGAATGATTAGAAAGTATTAGTAAGCAAAGTTGGTGCCTATGTTATTATTTAATAATCAACCCCCAGCTCAGTCTTTAAATGCTCTTTGAGAAACAATAATAGTCTTACGTCTGGCAGGGAAGATACAAACAATTTCCATTCGAAATGCGCCAACTGTACTACTTAGGAAGTTTAATAGCTCAATTTTGACCTCTGGTTTCCACTGGAGAACCCAGGGTCGTAACAGATACATTGCCTCTGATCACAGCCCTCATTTTTCTATCAGTCAGAAAATTTTTCAGCCATGTTAGAAGCGTACCTGTCACTCCACCAATATTTTCCAGTTTCCAGAACAACCTCTTATGTGGAACTCTGTCGAAAGCCTTTTTTAGGTCCAGATAGATGCAGTCAACCCAACCATCTCTTTCCTGTAATATCTCTGTTGCTCGATCATAGAAACTGAGTAAATTCGATACACAGGATCTTCTAGATCGAAAACCATACTGTCTGTCTGATATTATATAATTTCTCTCCAGGTGTTCTACCCATTTAGTTTTAATTATTTTTTCCAATATTTTGACTATTACACTTGTCAATGATACCGGTCTATAATTAAGGGGGGTCTTCCCTGCTTCCACTTTTGTAGATTGGAACTATGTTAGCCTTTTTCCACACATCAGCGACAACTCCTGTAAACAGGGATGCCTGAAAAATCAGTTGAAGAGGAATGCTGAGCTCAGGTGCACATTCTCTCAGAACCCATGGTGAAACTCCATCTGGACCAACTGCTTTGTTCTTATTTAGCTCCTTGAGCATTTTTTCCACTTCGTCTCTAGACACCTCTATGTGCTCTATGTTGTTCTCTGGAATTCTTATTGTATCTGGTTCCCTGAAGATATTATTTTGAACAAACGCACTTTGGAACTTTTCGTTTAATGTTTCACACATTTCCTTTTCATTTTCCGTGAATCTATTTCCCATTTTCAACCTCTGAATATTATCCTTTACCTGCAATTTGTTGTTTATGAATTTATAGAACAGACCTGGTTCTGTTTTGCATTTGTCTGCAATCCCTTTTTCAAAATTTCTTTCTGCCTCTCTCCTCACTGTCGTGTAGTTGTTTCTCGCAACTTTGTATCGCTGGTATGTTTGGGGGTTCGGCCTCTTCCTGTATTGATTCCATTTTTGTGTCTTTTGGTCTCTGGCCCTCTCGCACTTTCTGTTGAACCAATCCTGTTTCCTAGTTCTGCTTCTCTGTTTTGGTATAAATTTTTTTGTGCCTTTATCATATATTTTGCAAAACCTGACATACATCTCATTCACTTCCTTGCCTAGCATCAAGTCTGTCCAATTATACTCACTAAAAAATTTTCTAAGGTTGCCATAATGTCCTCTCCTAAAGTCAGGTTTTTCATTTGCATCGACCGTCATATTTTCTTCCAGATTATAACGCATTGCATACGCATTGTGTGTGTGTGTGTGTGTGTGTGTGTGTGTGTGTGTGTGTGTGTGTGTGTGTGTGTGTGTGTGTGTGTGTGTGTGTGTGTGTGTGTGTGTGTGTACTCACCTAGTTGTGTTTGCGGGGGTTGAGCTCTGGCTCTTTGGTCCCGCCTCTCAACCGTCAATCAACAGGTGTACAGATTCCTGAGCCTATTGGGCTCTATCATATCTACACTTGAAACTGTGCATGTAGTCAGCCTCTACCACATCACTTCCTAATGCATTCCATTTGTCAACCACTCTGACACTAAAAAGGTTCTTTCTAATATCCTCTGTGGCTCATTTGGGCACTCAGTTTCCACTTGTGTCCCCTTGTGCGTGTGCCCCTTGTGTTAAATAGCCTGTCTTTATCTACGCTATCAATTCCCTTCAGAATCTTGAATGTGGTGATCATGTCATCCCTAACTCTTCTGTCTTTTCAGCGAAGTGAGGTTAAATTCCCGTAATCTCTCCTCGTAGCTCATACCTCTCAGCTCGGGTACTAGTCTGGTGGCAAAACCTTTGAACCTTTTCCAGTTTAATCTATGCTAGACTAGATATGGACTCCATGCTGGGGCTGCATACTCCAGGATTGGCCTGACATATGTGGTATACAAAATTCTGAATGATTCTTTTCACAAGTTTTTGAATGCCGTTCGCATGTTTGTGTGTGTGTGTGTGTGTGTGTGTGTGTGTGTGTGTGTGTGTGTGTGTGTGTGTGTGTGTGTGTGTGTGTGTGTGTGTGTGTGTGTGTGTGTGTGTGTGTGTGTGTGTGTGTGTGTGTGTGTGTGTGTGTGTGTGTGTGTGTGTGTGTGTGTGTGTGTGTACTCACCTAATTGTACTCACCTAATTGTGCTTGCGGGGGTTGAGCTTTGGCTCTTTGGTCCCGCCTCTCAACTGTCAATCAACTGGTGTACAGATTCCTGAGCCTACTGGGCTCTATCATACCTACATTTGAAACTGTGTATGGAGTCAGCCTCCACCACATCACTTCCTAGTGCATTCCATTTATTAACTACTCTGACACTGAAAAAATTCTTCTTAACGTCTCTGTGGCTCATCTGGGTACTAAGTTTCCACCTGTGTCCCCTTGTTCGTGTCCCACCCGTGCTGAAGAGTTTGTCTTTGTCCACCCTGTCAATTCCCCTGAGAATTTTGTAGGTGGTTATCATGTCTCCCCTTACTCTTCTGTTTTCCAGGGATGTGAGGTTCAGCTCCTTTAGCCTTTCCTCGTAGCTCAATCCTCTCAGTTCCGGGACGAGCCTGGTGGCATACCGCTGAATCTTCTCTAACTTTGTCTTGTGTTTAACTAGGTATGGACTCCAGGCTGGAGCTGCATACTCCAGGATTGGTCTTACATAAGTGGTATACAGGGTTCTGAAAGATTCCTTACACAAGTTTCTGAAGGCAGTTCTTATGTTGGCCAGTCTAGCATATGCCGCTGATGATATTCTTTTGATGTGGGCCTCTGGGGACAGGTTCGGTGTGATATCAACCCCCAGATCCTTCTCTCTATTTGATTCTTGCAGGATTTCCCCTCCCAGATGATACCTTGTGTTCAGCCTCCTGCTCCCTTCGCCTAATTTCATCACCTTACACTTTCCAGAGTTGAACTTCAGCAGCCATTTTCTAGACCATTCCTCCAGTTTATCCAGGTCATCCTGTAGTCTCTGTCTATCTTCATCCGTCTTGATTCTTCTCATAATTTTTGCATCATCAGCAAACATCGAGAGGAATGAGTCTATACCCTCTGGAAGATCGTTCACATATATTAGAAACAGGATGGGTCCAAGTACTGAGCCCTGTGGGACTCCGCTGGTGACATCTCGCCACTCTGATGTCTTCCCCCTCACCGTTACTCGCTGTTTCCTGTTGCTTAAGTACTCCCTTATCCACTGGAGCACCTTCCCTTTTACTCCTGCCTGTTGCTCCAACTTTTTTAACAGCCTTTTATGGGGTACTGTGTCGAAGGCTTTTTGGCAATCCAGGAAAATGCAGTCGGCCCACCCTTCTCTTTCCTGCCTAATTTTCGTTGCCTGGTCATAAAATTCTATTAACCCTGTGAGGCACGATTTACCATCTCTGAACCCATGTTGGTGGTGCGTTACAAAGTTATTTCCCTCCAGATGCTCTACGAGCCTTTTCCTCACGATCTTCTCCAGCACCTTGCATGGTATACAAGTTAAGGAAACTGGCCTGTAATTCAGTGCCTCTTGCCTGTCACCCTTTTTGTATATTGGGACCACGTTAGCTGTCTTCCAACTTTCTGGTAAGTCTCCTGTTTCCAGTGACCTGTTATACACCATAGAGAGTGGCACACTTAGTGCTTCTGCACCTTCCTTTAGTATCCATGGTGAGATTCTATCAGGCCCAACAGCCTTTGTCACATCTAGCTCCAGCAGACACCTTTTGACCTCATCACTGGTGAGGTCAAATTCCTCCAAGGTTTCCAAGGTTGCCGCCTCCTCATTTAGTGCAGGGGCTTCTCCTTGTTCTATTGTGAAGACCTCCTGGAATCTCTTGTTGAGTTCTTCACACACCTCCTTGTCATTCTCTGTGTATCTGTTCTCCCCTTTCCGCAGCTTCATCACTTGTTCCTTCACTGCTGTTTTCCTCCTGATATGGCTGTGGAGCAGCTTTGGTTGGGTCTTGGCTTTACTCGCGATGTCATTTTCAAACTGTCTCTCTGCTTCCCTCCTCACTCTGATGTACTCATTTCTGGCCCTCTGGTACCTCTCCCTGCTCTCTGGTGTTCTGTTATTTCTGTAGTTTCTCCATGTTCTTTTACTCAGTTGTTTCGCTACCTTACATTCCTGGTTGAACCATGGGTTTTTCTGTTGTTTTTCGTTTTTCTCCTTTTGGACGGGGATAAACCTGTCTGCAGCTTCCTGGCACTTTTGGGTGACAATATCCATCATGACCTGCACATTCTTGTCTCTAAGTTCTGTTTCCCATGGTATTCCCATTAGGAAGTTCCTCATCTCGTCATATTTTCCTCTTCGGTAATTCAGTCTTTTCCCCTCCACTCCCATCCTTGGATAGGTTATCCCTACCTCCACCAAGTACTCAAAGGTCAGTACACTGTGGTCACTCATTCCTATGGGGGCTTCAACTTTGACTTCCCTTATTTCTGACTCATTTAGGGTGAATATTAAGTCGAGTCTAGCTGGTTCATCATTGCCTCTCATTCTTGTGGGTTCCTTGACATGCTGGCTCAGAAAATTCCTTGTTGCCACTTCCAAGAGTTTAGCTCGCCACGTATCTGCACCACCATGTGGGTCCCCATTCTCCCAGTCTATCTTTCCATGGATGAAATCACCCATGATTAAGAGTCTTGAGCCATTCCTGCAGGCAACTGAAGCTGCTCTCTCTATTATATTAATGGTTGCCATGTTGTTCCTATCAAACTCCTGTCTAGGTCTTCTGTCATTTAGGGGAGGGTTGTAAATGACTGTCACTATTATCTTAGGTCCACCCATTGTTATAGTTCCTGTTATGTAATCTCTGAATCCGTCACAGCCCGGAATTTCCATCTCATCAAAACTCCAGTCCTTCCTTATCAGCAGGGCCACTCCTCCACCTCCTCTCCCTTCCCTCTCTTTCCTTACTATATAGTAGTCCTTTGGAAACACAGCATCTGTTATGACTCCTGACAATTTTGTTTCTGTTAGTCCTATTACATCAGGGTTTTCTTCTTGCACCCTTTCTGCCAGTTCACTTGCTTTATTGGTAATCCCATCAATGTTTGAGTACATTACCTTGAAGCTCACTTTCTTATATCCAATTTCACCCACACTCCCTACAAGTGTAGGAGGTTGTTCTATGGTCCTTGCTACTTGGGTAGGCTCCTCCTCCTGTGAGGTAGTTGCCAGGGGTTCAGGGGGAGGTGGGGTGGGGGGTGGAGGGCTTAGGTCTTCCTGTGTGTGTGTGTGTGTGTGTGTGTGTGTGTGTGTGTGTGTGTGTGTGTGTGTGTGTGTGTGTGTGTGTGTGTGTGTGCGTGTGTGTGTGTGTGTGTGTGTGTGTGTGTGTGTGTGTGTGTGTGTGTACTCACCTAGTTGTGCTTGCGGGGGTTGAGCTCTGGCTCTTTGGTCCCGCCTCTCAACTGTCAATCAACTGATGTACAGGTTCCTGAGCCTACTGGGCTCTATCATATCTGCACTTGAAACTGTGTATGGAGTCAGCCTCCACCACATTACTTCCTAATACATTCCATTTACTAACTACTCTCACACTGAAAAAATCCTTCTAATGTCTTTGTGGCTCATTTGGATACCCAGCTTCCACCTGTGTCCCCTTGTGCGTGTACCACCCGTGTTAAATAATCCATCTTTGTCTACCCTGTTAATTCCCCTGAGAATTTTGTATGTGATGATCATGTCTCCCCAAGTTCTTTTGTCTTCCAGCGACGTGAGGTGCAGTTCACGCAGCCTTTCCTCATAACTCATTCCTCTTAGTTCTGGGACTAGCCTAGTGGCATACCTCTGAACTTTTTCTAGCTTCGTCTTGTGCTTGACTAGATACGGGCTCCATGCTGGGGCCGCATACTCCTGGATTGGTCTTACATATGTGGTATTCAAGGTTCAGAAGAATTCAGAATATCTTTGATATCTGTGTGTGTGTGTGTGTGTGTGTGTGTGTGTGTGTGTGTGTGTGTGTGTGTGTGTGTGTGTGTGTGTGTGTGTGAACTCACCTAGTGGTATTCACCAAGTTGTGCTTGCGGGAGTTGAGCTCTAGCTCTTTGGTCCCGCTTCTCAACTGTCAATCAACTGGTTCACAGATTCCTAAGCCTACTGGGCTCTATCATATCTGCATTTGAAACTGAGTATGGAGTCAGCTTCTACCACATCACTGCCTATTGCATTCCACTTGTTAACTACTCTGACTAGGAAAAAGTTCTTTCTAACGTCTCAATGGCTCATTTGGGTACTCAGTTTCCACATGTGTACTCTTGTTTGAGTACCACCCGTGTTAAACAGTTTATCTACACTGTCAATTTCTCTGAGAATTTTGTAGTTAGTGATCATGTCTCCCCTTACTCTTCTGACTTCAAGTGTTGTGAGGTGCATTTCACGCAGCCTTTCCTCATAACTTATGCCTCTTAGTTCTAGGACTAGTCTAGTGGTGTACCTCTAAACTTTTTTAAGCTTCGCCTTGTGCTTGACAAGGTACGGGCTCCATGCTGGGGCCGCATACTCCAGGACTGGTCTCACATATGTGGTATACATAGTTTTGTATGATTCCTAATACAGGTTCCTGAAGGCAGTTCTGATGCTAGCCAGCCTCGTATACGCCGCAGATGTAATTTTTTTGATGTGGGCTTCAGGAGACAAGTTTGGTGTGATATCAACTCCTAGATCTTTCTCTCTGTCTGTTTCATGAAGGACTTCTTCTCCCATTCTGTATCCTGTGTTTGGCCTCCTGTTTCCACTGCCTGGTTTCATTACCTTATATTTACTCGGGTTGAACTTTAGTAGCCATTTGTTGGACCATTCCTTCAGTCTGTCTAGGTCATCTTGTAGCCTCATTCTGTCTTCCTCCGTCTTAATCCTCCTCATAATTTTTGCATCATCAGCAAACAATGAGAGGAATGATTCTATACCACTGGTAGATCATTTACATATATCTGAAACAGTATGGGTCCAAGGACTGAACCCTGCGGGACTCCACTGGTGACATCTCGCCAATCTGAGACCTCACCCCTCACAGTGACTCGTTGTCTTCTGTTACTTAGGTACTCCCTTATCCAATAGAGTACCTTCCCTTTCACTCTTGACTGCATCCCCAGGTTTCGCACTAGGCTCAGGTGTGGTACTGTGTCAAAGGCTTTCTGGCAATCCAAAAATATGCAGTCTGCCCACCCCTCTCTTTCTTGCCTGGTTCTTGTTGCCTTATCGTAGAATTCAATTAATCCTGTGAGGCATAACTTGCCATCCCTGATACCATGTTGGTGTTGTGTCTCAAAGTTCCTTCGCTCCAGATGTTCCACTAGCTTTTTCGCACAATTTTCTTCAATAATTTGCATGGTATGCAAGTTAGGGACACTGGCCTGTAGTTCAGTGCCTCCTGTCTATCACCCTTCTTGTATATCGGGACTACATTTGCCGTCTTCCAGATTTTTGGCAGTTCACCTGTTACCAGTGATTTGTTATACACCATTGAGAGTGGCAGGCACAGTGCTTCTGCTCCTTCCTTTAGTATTCATGGTGATATTCCTTCCGGCCTATAGTCTTTGTCACATCCAACTCTAGCAAAATCTTCCTTACATCCCCACTGGTAATCTCAAATTGCTCTAGTGGTGCCTGTGTTAACTATTCCTTCTCTTATCTCTAGAACCTCTCCTTGCTCTAAGGTGAAGACATCCTGGAATTTCTTATTGAGTTCCTCTCACACTTCTTTGTCGTTTGTAGTGAATCTGTCTGCCCATATCCTCAGTTTCATTATCTGTTCCTTCACTGTTGTCTTTCTCCAGATGTGGCTGTGCAGCAATTTAGATTGAGCCTTGGCCTTGTTTGCTATGTTGTTTTCATATTGCCCTTCTGTCTCTCTTCTTACCCTTACGTATTCATTCCTGGTTCTCTGCTCTCAGGTGTCCTGTTATTTATATAGTTTCTCCATGCTCTTTTACTTAGTTGCTTAGCTAGCTTACATCTCTGATTAAACCATCGGTTTCTCATCTGCATTTAATTTTTTTTCCTTTTGGGCCGGGATAAACTTTTCTGTTGCCTCCTTACACTTCTGCGTGGTGTATTCCATCATGTCTTGAGCCGTCTCTCTCCTTAGCTCTGTTCCCCATGTTATATCCATTAGGAATTTTCTCATCTCCTCATGGTTTCCCTTATGAAATGCTAGCCTTTTGCTTTCAGTTCCCTTTTTCAAGTACTTAACCCTTCTTCGACCAGATACTCAAACGTCAGAACACTGTGATCGCTCATTCCTACTGGGGCCTCGAAGTCAATTTGACTCCTTATGTCGAAGTCATTCAGAGTAAAAACATTGTTGAGTCTCGCTTGTTCATCGTTTCCCCTCATTCTTGTGGGTTCCCTGACATGCTGGCTTAAAAAGTTTTTTGTTGCCACTGTCAGTAGTTTAGCTCTCTATGTTTCCTTTCCTACATGCAGTTCCTTGTTCTCCCAGTCTGTCCTTCTGTGATTGAAGTTCCCCATGATGAGCAGATGGGATCGAATTCTACAGGCAGCAGAGGCTGCCCTCTCAATTATATTGTTAACTGCCATGTTGTTTCTGTCAAACACTTGCCTGGGTCTGCTGGTATTTGGTGGAGAGTTAAATATCACTGCTACTACTACTCTTGGTCTCCCATCGTCATGTTGCCTGTTATGTAGTTTCTAAGCCCCTCGCATCCTGGGATAACCATCTTTTTTAAACTCCATTTCTTTCTCATGACTAGGGCCACTCTGCCTCCCTACCGACCCTCTCTTTTCTTATTACAGTGTAGTCCTGGGAAAACACCGCATCCGTTATAATTTCCGAGAATTTTGTTTCCGTGAGTCCAATTACATCCGAGTTTACTTCTTGTGCTCTTTCCCTAAGTTCACTTGCCTTGCTTGTAATCCCATCAATGTTCGATTACATCACCTTGAAGCTGACTCTTTTCTGTCCATCCTCAGTTTCTGTTGATTCCACTGGAGTAAGTAAAAATGGAGGGTCCGGGATAGGGAGAGGGAAGAGGAGGCCCTGGGATGTGAGGGGGCAGAAAAGATCTGGTTTGGAGAGAGTGGGGGCGAAGGGAGGACTTGGAGGGGTGGGGGAGATGGGAGGGCTTGGGGGGTGTGGAAAAGAGGGGGGCTTGGGGGGATAGGGGAGGAGGGAGGGCTTGGGGGGGAGAGACAGAAGAACTTAATGGGGTGAAGGAGAAGGGAGGGCTTAGGGGGATGGGGGAGAAGGGAGGGGATAGGGGGGTGGGGGAGAAGGGAGGGCTTAAGGGGTGGGGAAGAAGGGAGGGGCTTAGGGGAGTAGGGAGGGTTTGGGGAGGTGGTGGAGAGGGGAGGTCTTGAGGAGAGAGGGGAGTGGGGGAAGGTCTTGAGGAGAGAGGGGAGTGGGGGAAGGTCTTGAGGAGAGAGGAGGGGAGTGGGGGAAGGTCTTGAGGAGAGAGGGGAGTGGGGGAAGGTCTTGAGGAGAGAGGGGAGTGGGGGAAGGTCTTGAGGAGAGGGAGGAGTGGGGGAGTGGGGGAAGGTCTTGAGGAGAGAGGGGAGTGGGGAGTGGGGGGAGGTCTTGAAGAGAGAGGGGAGTGGGGGAAGGTCTTGAGGAAAGGGGGAGTGGGGGGAGGTCTTGAGGAGAGAGGGGATTAGGGGGAGGTCTTGAGGAGAGAGGGGAGTGGGGGGGAGGTCTTGAAGCGAGAGGGGAGTGGGGGAAGGTCTTGAGGAAACGGGGAGTGGGGGGAGGTCTTGAGGAGAGAGGGGATTAGGGGGAGGTCTTGAGGAGAGAGGGGAGTGGGGGGAGGTCTTGAGGAGAGGGGGGAGTGGGGGGAAGATCTTGAGGAGAGGGGGGAGTGGGGGGAAGGCCTTGAGGAGAGGGAGGAGTGGGGGAAGGTCTTGAGGAGAGAGGGGAGTGGGGGAAGGGTGGTCTAGGTGGCCACTCAGTGGGGGGCTCATAGGAGCTGGGCCAGACTGGGCTCCTATTGGGTGGGAGGTGAGTGTGATCCTCCTCCCACTGGGGCTGTTGAACTGTCTGTGGAGGGTTCCTCACACCATTCTGGGATCGTAGGGTTTTGGGCTGTGGTTCCCTGATTCCTGTCTCTCCTTTCGCTCTTTCCTTGCTGCTGCTGTCCTCAATCCCTCCTCCCTGGTCATATCCCTCTGCAGTAATACATTTTTGAACTTCAGTTCTTTGAATAGGCTGCTCCTCTTTGCTAAAATTTCTTGTTGTGTGTCCTCGCTTTTGTACTTTTATCTATTTATCTTTATTATAACTACTTTTATCACCCGATCTCTCTCCTTGTTGTACTGGCCAAGCCTGAAAACCTTTTCTACCTTTTGTTCTTCCCTCTCCATCTGTACCCCTTCAAGGATCTCTTTGACTGTGGCTTTGTCCATATCTCTCCTCTCCTCTGGGCTGGCCCCAATTTGCTCCCTAATACCTACTATAATTACTGCTCTTTTTCTTTATCAGTCGGTTAGTGTATCTTGCTGCTTCCTGAGAAGTAGCAACTTTCATGGCAATTTCCTGTACTGCAGAGACAACTTCCGGGTGGGTGAGTGAGATGGTGAGTGTGTGCATGTGTGCGTGTGTGTGTGTGTGTGTGTGTGTGTACTCACCTAGTTGTACTCACCTAGTTGTGCTGTGTGAACAGAGCTGTGTGTGTATGTGTGTGTGTGTGTGTGTGTGTATTCACCTAGTTGTGCTTGCGGGGGTTGAACTCTGCTCTTTAGGCCCGTCTCTTCCTGTTCCTAACTATTAACGAACTATTTCCCCCCCCCCCCCTTCCCTCCGCACACACTCACACACACACCCAGGAAGCAGCTCTGTAACAGCTGTCTAACTCCCAGGTACCTATTTACTTCTAGGTAACAGGGGCATTAAGGGTGAAAGAAACTTTGCCCATTTGTTTCTGCCTGGTCCGGGAATCGAACCCGGGCCACAGAATTACGAGTCCTATGCGCTGTCCGCTCAGCTACCAGACTCCCTATCTCCTGTGTGCGCGTGCATGTGAGTGCGTGCGTGCGTGTGCGCTCATGCGGGGGGGAGGAGGGGTTGTGCATGGGGGGGGGGGGAGGGAGTGTTTTGGGAGATTTTTTTTTTATGTTGTCTTAGAATTATTTTCTTCCACAGACGTGGCCACACATTTACAATACTAACCAGCATATATACATTTTCTTCTGTCCTACATGGACAGGGTTAGAGATGTGTTAAACATATAGTTCAAGGGTTTATTGAACAATCAACCACAGAAGGTTATTCGGTACTTTTAAAATGCTAAGCTAACCTACATACGTAAATACATAGATACACAGATTTACGTATGCCCTACATAAAGTGTTCGATGTGTCATTTACATAGCGTCATTAATGTGCATTTACAAAGGTGAAATGTAATTCTGATCACCTTCCATGTATACTTTATACACATACATATACATACTGTGATGGTAAAGTGTTGGAGTGTTGATGTTCGGCTGTCTTCAATAGTAGGGGGCAGTGCCTCGTCACATTTACAGAAAAAAAAAAGACTCGCTTGCCCGTTTGTCTGTGGTAAGGTAATGGGAAGGCACACAAAACACAAAGTATAAACAATGAAATTTTAATTACTCTAGAAAACAAGATATGAACAAAGACAATCCCTTGGCTTACGTAAAATTCAAAACAAGTCAACAAACAAAACAACATGAATAATTAATGGCTGTAAAATTTACTCTAAAACAAAATAAAGTGCAAAATAATAGTAATATTAATCAGGTGCTGAGAATACTGGCTTAAGCTGCCACCTCCCTTAGTACACGACAGCCAGAGCTTTGTCTACTAGAGAGAGAGATGTCAACTCCAAAGAGCACAGAGATATTCTGAGGAGTACGGCGTGTGCTGGCCTAGACGTCGACTCAGGTAGTGGCGTGAGTGCAGGTGCGGCGACACACCAGCCAATCAGGAGCAGGCAGGCGGAGAATGGGTAGTTTGCTCGTTGACGGCGGGCAGGAGCCGGTGTGTCTGGTGGTGCAAGGTACGCTTTGCTTCCTGGGCAAAACGTTTGGCGATACTGGTGGACGTATCTTCAATATAGTATCTTGTACTTGAATGACATGAATTATGTAGGGAAGAGCAGGTTCAATCTCTCTTGTAAGAGATTATCGTCACAACTCTCCCCCGAAGCCTGCGGTTCCGGAAGAAGTTACGTCTTCATGTGGTAGAGTGATAGGTGGAGTTGCCTCTACTTCATAGACTCTGGAGAGGGCGTCGGCTATGATGTTGTCAGAACCCTTGATATAGCAGATCTCCAGGTTGAAATCTTGTAGATATAAAGCCCATCGTAGAAGACGTTGGTTATTGAATTGGGCTTGATGTAAGAAGCAGAGAGGATTGGGGTCTGAGTTGATGGTGGAAGACCTAGCACCTTGTAGGTATGGAGCAAAGTGCTGTAGATTCAGGACGATGGAGAGTAGCTCCTTCTTGATAGTGCTGTAGTTCCTCTGGTGGGGTTTCAACTTGTAGCTGTAGTAGCTGACAGGTAGAACCTCGCCTCGTTGCTGCATCAGGACACCCCCGATGCCGGTACCACTGGCGTCGACATGGAGGACGAAAGGCTTGGTGATATCTGGCGAGGCGAGAATAGGATTAGAACAGAGCAGGAATTTGAGTTGTTCAAAAGCAACGGTTTGCTGAATGGTCCAATTATACCGTTGCTTGGGACTGGTTAAAGTGATTAATGGTGTCGCTACCGTACTAAAATTCTTCACAAACCTACGGTAGTAGGAGGCAAGACCAAGGAAGCGCAGGAGCTGCTTCCTGGTGGTAGACTGTGGATAATGCTTGATGGCTTGAGTGTGTATGTTTAACGGAGCTAGGCTGCCACTCCCTATTACATGACCCAGATAACGCACTTTACCTTTGGCGAAGGTGGACTTGCCCAGGTTGATGGTGAGGCCGGCTGTCAGGAGCTTGGCGAACAGTCGTTGCAGCTGGAGCAGATGTTCGCTCCAGGTGTTGGATGCTACGACGATATCATCCAAATAGGCGTAGGTGTTATCCAAGCCCTGGATGACGCAGTTGACAGCTCTCTGAAAGGTGGCCGGGGCATTACATAGTCCAAAGGGAAGGCGTTCATACCTGAAAAGTCCAAAGGGAGTGATAAAGGCAGATATTTCTTTGGCTCGCTCTGTTAAAAACAGTTGGTAATACCCCTTGAGCAAGTCTACTTGGGACAAGTACCGGGCATTACCAATGGCGTCAAGGATGTCATCTATCCTTGGCAAGGGGTATGCATCCTTGACAGTCACATTATTTAATTTCTGGTAGTCTGTGCAAGGTCTAACCTTACCTTGGGGTTTTGGCACCAAGATACAGGGTGAGGCCCAGGGGGACTCACAAGGTGTAGCCAGTCCATGATCCAGGAGGTACTGTACCTCAGCACGCATGACTTCCTTCTTGCTAGGGCTGATTCGGTAGAAGGGTTGACGAATCGGCCGGGTGTCAGGGAGCAGTTGGATGTCGTGCTGAGTTACATTACACTCTTGTGGATCATCTCGGAACAACAACTGATGTTCTTTGAAGATTTTGATGAGAGGTGCACTATTATTGTCCTGAAAATAATTATGAGGATCAGTTAGGATTTCCGAATTGAAAAGCGCTGACTCAGTGTCAGTGCTTTCGGGAGGAGAAGCAGGGAAGGTCTCACTGTTTATGTATGGCTCTTTAAAGGAAGAATATGTTATCAATACAGTGGGAGGAGTACCGTTATATAGCTTCAGGAGGTTGACGTAGCACAACTGGGTCTTCCGCCGCCTATCTGGAGTCTCTAGAACGTAGTTGTGGTTGTTTCTGCACTCCTTGATGCGGTAGGGTCCTGAAAACCTGTTTTGCAAAGGAGAACCTGGGATAGGGAAATAAGCAAGCATGAAATCTCCCGGTTTAAATTTCCTTACTTTGCTGTTCTGGTCGTAATGAGTCTTCATCCTCTCCTGTGCTTTCAATAGATTATCCTTGGCAAAGTTATGTACCCTCTCTAGAATGTGTTGTAAGTTTTGAAGAAACTGGGGCACATTCTGATGCTCACTGAAGGTGGCATCATGTAGAGAGTCTTTGAAAGCTTTGAGAGGAGTACGGCACTTACGTCCGTAGAGCATCGCATAAGGAGATACTCCTAGAGACTCATTGGGAAGACTTCTAAAGATCTACATTATCAAATCGATTTGCTTATCCTAATCCTTAGAGGCGTCATTGCAAAACTTCAGGAGTGCGTTAATAGTCTGATGACTACGCTCAAGAGAACCCTGTGAAGCAGGATGATAGGGGCTGGACAATACCTGTGTGATGTTGAACTCCTCCAGTGTCCTCTTGAAGAGATCACTGGTGAAGTTGGTGCCACAGTCGCTCTGAACCTCCCTTGGAAATCTATACTGGGTGAAGATCTTCAATAAGTGTTTCACAACCGTAGCAGCCGTAATGTTCTTTACTGGAACTGCTATGGGGAATCTGTTGGTAGGACACAGGATGGTTAGTATATAGGCGTTACCAGAACTGGTCCGAGGTAAAGGACCAACACAGTCTATAATAAGTCTGTGGAAAGGTTCCGCAGGCACCTGTATGGGAGTCAGTGGTGCTCTGGGGATAAAAATGTTCGGTTTACCTGCCATCTGACATGTAAGACACTGTTTGACGCTATTTACCATACCTGGCCAGTAGTAGTCTTGACGGATTCCGTGGTAGGTCTTGTTAAATCCGTAGTGGGAGAGTGCTCCGTGGGCCAGGTGTAGAATAGTGGGCCGCAGGCTGGCAGGAATCACTAGTTGTTCGACGTTGGCCCAATCGTCCTCCTCCTTCAGTTTACTGGGTCTGTATCTGCGGTAGAGCAACTCGTTCTCTAGAAAGAACCCAGGAATACTGTCAGGTTGAGTCTCAGCCTGGAAGAATAATGGTGTCAAGGTAAGATCTTCCCTCTGTAACTTACGGAACTCCAACGTGGTCAGATTCGGGGGTAGTTTCTGAGGGTCTTGAGGGACAGCGGTAGCAGTAGAGTCAGCTGGCTGTGGTCGTGCAGCTTGTGCACGGGTGGTCACTAAAACCGGAGGAGAAACTTCATCACTCTCTTGAACCTTTGCTGGAACATACTCAAAGATGGAATTATCCATTACAGAGGTACACACCTGGGGTTTGTCCATGACGATCAGGTTGGTTGGTTGCAGGTCTTCTGCTAAGTCTTTGCCCAGGAGAAGTTGCACTCCAGGCATGGGAAAAGGCTTTTCCCTGATGGCAACTTGGACTTCTCCGGTCACGAAGGGACATTCCAGGTGGACTCTGGCGAGAGGATAAGGAGTAGTAGCAGTGAGGTCAGTGATGAAGACGGTTTCCCCGGTGTAGGCGATATTGGGCACAGCCGACTTCAAAAGGATTGATTGAAGAGCCGCTGTGTCCCTCAAGATCTTCAGTTTGAAACGTCCCTCCGGATCTGAACCGTTGGTAGAGACAGTTCCAGGATACAGGTGTTTACTGAAAAGAGAAAGATCATTAACATGAACACCAACATTCATCACAGGCTTACCGGACTTAGGAGGAGTCTGTTTGGGTTTAGTGGATTCAGTATTTCCTTTGGAAATACTTTGTATTGAGACTTACCACATTTATCTATGGTATGTCCATAGAGTCTACAATACTTACAGTACAATTGCGAGCCAGCTTGATCGGTGCTCACTTTCTCGTAACTGTACCAAGACTTCTTACTGGAAGGTGGTTCTGGTGTCAGCCGGTGGATGAGGCTGTAAGTGTCAGCCGACTTAGCACACTTTAGGTAGTCGGTCTCTTCTTTATCTGCTAAATATAAACGGACAGGAGGCGGCACACGCCTCAAGAATTCTTCAACTAGCATGAGGTTGACGAGTTCTGCAAAGGTAGAGACATGTGCTGCTTCCAGCCATTTCATAAAATATCTCCTTTTGGTATTAGCAAATTACAGAAAGGTAGTGGCACTTGCCTTTAGGTGGTCACGGAATTTTCTTCGGTAGCTTTCGGTGGAGAGAAGGTAGGCGTCCAACACTGCTTGTTTCAGAGTCTGGTAGTCATTCTCAGACGCCAAAGTACTGAGTGTAACTGCAGCTCTACCTGTGAGATGTACTCTGAGAAGGGTTGCCCATTGGTCGGCAGGCCAACTAAGTTGATTAGCAAGGGTCTCAAAGGTGGTGAAAAATACATCAACTTCTGTCTCTACGAATGGTGGCATTAACTTACTTGCATGTGAGATATTGAAACTTACTGGAAGACTGGCGGTAGCTTGCTGGCGTTGAGTGAGGTGTGTAGTTTCCAACGCGAGTTCTTTGTTGACGACATTCTATAGCCATTGCCGCTTGCTGTTTGTCATGCTCGCGTTGCATCTCCAGGTGGCGTTGTTTTGTTTCAAGCTGTACTCGCTCACGTTCACGGAGTATTGCAATCTCACGTTCTTGTTCTTCTTTCCTCAAGGCAGCTTCTCATTCCTTTTCTTCTTTTCGTATGGCAGCTGCTTCCCTTTGTTGTTCTCGTTCGATCTTGGCAATTTCTAGTTTGAGTTTCAGAGTTGCCAAATCAGGTTTATCTGCAATAAAGTAAGTTTCGTGAGTTTCAGAGTCAATCGTACCTTCCTCTAAGAGACGATCCAGTAACAGGTTATGCAGTTCATTTTTGTTGGCTCCATGGGGAACATCTAGTTGATACTCATGTGCAAGAGTTTGTAATTCAATCCTCTTGGCACGACCTAAGGTCCCTATTTCACCTGCTGGATCTGTACGGAAAGCTTGGAGACGAAACATGGTGAAATTAGCAAATAAATGCACAACGAATATACTGTTGTGATATGGTGAATGTCAGAAACAGGACAACGTGGCAACTGGAACCTATCCTGTGGAATCGTTAACAATTAATGTTAATTTCAAGATGGTAAATGATTAATAAATCAAGATCGCAGGAAATCTTGTACCCGGTACTCATGTAAGAGGATAAGGGCAAGAAAATCCTAATAAATAAGCGAAACTGAGTTTCTAAAACAAATGAAACATTTAATTGCCTCAAAAGGGAATTAGGTAGTCCAAGAATGTAGGCATACCTTGCCGAGTTTCTATAGGATATAAGCAAGTTTTTCCCACTGAAATGAAATATGATACTTACAGAATTAGCAAACTTTTGTGCTCTGAAAAAGAAGGCTAATTCCCTACCTAAGTAAATATCATCATCTCTGACCGACGTGTAGGGGTGCGAGTGTCAACTGGTGACGAGAACTGCTGCTGAGGTCCCAATTCAGCAACTAAGGTTCGTGCTAGAGGAACTATGGCCCTCTTTATCCTCCTACCGTCGGATTGCAGAAGATAAGGTGCTCTTGACCCGGGGACAGACCACAGTACCAGGGTACCAATATGATGATCTGCCGAAAATATGAGAAATATCCTAGGGACAAAAGATGGTAAACACGAGTAATAACACGGAATGAGAGATGACCAATTACTGAGAATGACTGAGGCCTACAGTCACCACGTAATCCAAAGTTGTCTCACCTTCACCATATGCTACTCTCTGAATGCACAATACATACAGCACCATATGAAAATAAAATTGAATATTGAAAATAGTGAAAAGCTACTTTACCAAAGCCAAGTACGCTTACCACAAATTTACGATCTGGTACTAGTACCCGAGTGAAGCTCCTTGGACAGGCTTCCATGAAATGTGACGGTAAAGTGTTGGAGTGTTGATGTTCGGCTGTCTTCAATAGCAGGTGGCAGTGCCTCGTCACATTTACAGAAAAAAAAGACTCGCTTGCCTGTTTGTCTGTGGTAAGGTAATGGGAAGGCACAAAACACAAAGTATAAACAATGAAATTTTAATTACTCTAGAAAACAAGATATGAACAAAGACAATCCCTTGGCTTACGTAAAATTCAAAACAAGTCAACAAACAAAACAACATGAATAATTAATGGCTGTAAAATTTACTCTTAAACAAAATAAAGTGCAAAAATAGTGGTAATATAATCAGGTGCTGAGAATACTGGCTTAAGCTGCCACCTCCCTTAGTACACGACAGCCAGAGCTTTGTCTACTAGAGAGAGATGTCAACTCCAAAGAGCACAGAGATATTCTGAAGAGTACGGCGTGTGCTGGCCCAGACGTCGACTCAGGTAGTGGCGTGAGTGCAGGTGCGGCGACACACCAGCCAATCAGGAGCAGGCAGGCGGAGAATGGGTAGTTTGCTCGTTGACGGCGGGCGGGAGCCGGTGTGTCTGGTGGTGCAAGGTACGCTTTGCTTCCTGGGCAAAACGTTTGGTGATACTGGTGGACGTATCTTCAATATAGTATCTTGTACTTGAATGACGTGAATTATGTAGGGAAGAGCAGGCTCAATCTCTCTTGTAAGAGATTATCGTCACAATACACACACACACATATATACGTACATATGCATATATATATATACACACACACATGCATTCACATACATTTGTCTTTTTTACTCTGACAGGGTGAGATAGCTGATAGATTTATTGCACACTAAACTAGTGTGCAATTAAGCACTTAATCACTGAAGGTGATTAAGGTGCTTTTGCAAGCTCAGGTTATATAGTTACATCACATACATACATTGTACAATTGATACATTACATGGTCAATCTTGGGTACAAGTCCAATATATCATCAAGTGTTCCAGTACTCATATAGTAATTACACAGTTCAGCATACCTTAGCCCAGGAGGGCGTAAGTCAGTCAATATGGGACATTCTACAATATAATGTTCAAGAGAGTGCATGTTTTCTCTTTCACAAAGTTGACACATTGTGTACTCGACATTTGGGTTTTGAGACAGCTGCCAGATACGTCTATATCCCAGGCGTATTCTGGCCACTATAACATCACATTGCCGGGTTTTTGTTCTATTAGTCCCATATGTGAATGTCTCCTCACGATATCTATCATAATATTTAATGCTACAACTTTCAGGCCTTTGTGAATTTGTTAGGTCGGTGAGATTTTCATTAGATATTTGTTTAAGTATTCTCTTTGTCACTGCTAATGAAACACCCATATCAATTTCTACCACTGGTGTTCTACAGGCTGTCTTTGCAAGCATATCAACAGTGTCATGCCTTGAGATGCCAACATGTGATGGTATCCATAGGAATTTAATTTCAAATCGGTTATCTTTAGCAGCTAAAACATTCTTTCGAATATCACTGACTATTTTATGGGTGTCACTACTATGTGCGTTCAATGCCAGGAGTGCACTCTGCGAGTCACAGTATATAAGTCCACTGCCTTTATCTTTTAAAATTTTAGTGGCAAGGTATATGCCTGCAAGTTCGGTTTGAGTTGTACTTGCCCAGTCATTGACGCGCTTTATTGCTGTATGTACGAGAGAAGATTGTTCAAATATATTACATGCACATCCGGTACATCATCCACCGTCTTCTACAGAGCCGTCGATATAGCACTGATAAACATCGTTACCCATACTCTGAGTACTCTCAGTGATGCTTTTCAGTGTTAACTGTTTTAATAATGTAGAGTGCACACTATCTTTCTTAGGCGCATTTACAAAATCAACTGATAGGTCACAGTTATCTCATGGAGTAATTGGTTGATTAATCATTAATTGAGTTGGGTACATATTTAATAATTTGATGGAGTTGGCTACCTTGTAGAACCAAAACAAATAATCAGATTTCGTTCTTCTATAGACCTCAGGTGAGTGCAGCATATTAGAAAGTTTAGCTTGAAACTTCATGTGTTGTCTAGATCTACTCTATGCCTTCACGCCGAAAACTGTGCTAATATACAAAATTCTCTAAATTATGGTAGGTAATTTTAACTCTGCTCTCATATTAACTATTCTCGTGGACTTTGGAGCCCCAAGGATGAGACGCATAGCTTCATTTTGCAAGGTTTCAAGAGATTTCAGCTCTTTGTCAGTATACAGTGCGAGATGTAGAACATTGTAGTCAATCACAGAGCGTATAAATGATACATAAGTAAGTAAGTAATTATCAAAAGAAGGCACCAAACCGGGAAGGCTATGTAGCACCATCAAATACGCAAAATAATCAGAGGGCGCTAAATATCACCAAGGATGCCAATACGAGAACAAAAACGCATAAGGCGAACGATATCAAAAGTATCCGAGTCACCAAGAATTCTATCGAGGGACAGGTGACCGCGAGGGGCGGTCGGAAAGCAAGACACACGCTCGTCCTGGAAGTCAGGACATTCAAGAAGGACATGCACGACCGTAAGAGGGACAATGCAACTAGGACAATAAGGAGCAGGGCGGCGCTCCATCAAGTGACCATGGGTTAAGCGAGTATGGCCAATACGCAACCTCGCCAGAGCTGTTTCCCACCGCCGGTTACGGTGGAAGGAGGACGGCCACGAGGAAACACAACATTTAAGAGTACGTAGCTTGTTACCAGTAACAGACAACCAAGAAGCCTGCCAACGGGTAAGGACTGAGGAATGGATAACCGGGTAAAAGTCGGAATACGGAATGCCTTTACGAGAGATGGGACAAGAGCGGACAGCTTCCTTAGCGGCAGCATCCGCACGCTCATTTAAAGACACGCCAATATGGCTGGGAACCCAACAAAACTCAACCGACTTAAATTTACTGTGAACGAGAAACAGCCAATGCTGGATCTCGACAACTACTGGATGAACTGGATTAAAGCACCCGAGAGCCATGAGGGCACTACGAGAGTCAACAACAACCACAAAGGAAGACTGACAACAAGAAAGCAGGAGACGAAGAGCATAGAGAATAGCATAAAGTTCCGCTGTAAAGATGCTAGTCTCCGGAGGCAAGCGACACATATAAGTGCGATCAGGAAAAACAACAGAGTAGCCAACACCGTCCGCTGACTTAGACCCATCGGTGAAGACAGAAACGGAGCGGGAGTGAGAAGAAAAGTGCTCGAGGAAAAGGCGTTTTAGAACCGTAGGAGGGGTAAAAGCTTTAGTGATACGAGTCAAGGATGTACAAAACCGCGGAAGAGGGACCCTCCACGGGGGCAAAGAAGGAACAACACGAGGAGAAACATCAGAAATACGAACGGAAAGAGAATCCTGTAGGAGAGATAACCGGACAGAAAGAGGGAGGTGGTGAAGAGGAACAGGAACCGCAGGAGGGGTAAAAGTTAAAGCACGACAGAGGCGAGAGGAAGGATGTTGCAAGGACCGCGCAAGATAGCGAAGACAGTAGCGATCACGGCGGTCCTGGAGAGACAGGAAGCCAGTGTCAACATACAGGCTAAGGACGGGAGTCGAACGAAAGGCACCAGAACTGAGGCGCAACCCAGTATGGTGCAAAGCATCAAGACGGCGAAGAGTAGAAGGAGAAGCAGACGAGTAAGCAGGGCAACCATAATCGAGCTTAGACAGGACGAGAGAGGAATGTAAAGCAAGGAGAGTGCGCCTATCTGCCCCCCAAGAAGTATGGGACAAGACCCGAAGGAGGGTAAGGGCCTTAGAGCACTCAACACGGAGGTAAGAGATATGGGGAGACCAAGACAAACGAGTGTCAAGGAATAACCCCAGAAGCTTCGCGGAATCTTTGTATTCAAGGGGATGACCATAAAGTGACAAAGAGGGACGAAGAACAACCCGTTTCCGCGTAAAAGTCATGGCACAAGTCTTAGAAGTAGAGAACTTGAAGCCATGACCTGTGGCCCAAGACGACACGGCATCAATTGCAAGTTGAAGCCGGCGTTGAAGGAGAGGCGAATCATCACCCTGACAACAAAGGGTAAGATCATCGACATAGAGAGCGGAGAAGACACCAGAAGGAAGAGAGGAAAGAAGACCATTGAGGGCAACCAGAAAAAGAGCAGTGCTCAGAACACTACCCTGGGGCACACCTTCGTATTGCTGAAAAGAGGGAGACAGAGCGGTACCAAGGCGCACCCGAAAGGAACGACGAGAGAGGAAGCTGCGGAGAAAGAGAGGGAGATGACCACGAAGGCCAAAAGAATGAAGTTGAGATAGGATATGATAACGCCAAGTGGTGTCGTAAGCCTTTTCTAGGTCAAAAAGGACGGCAACAACGGAGGTCTTCGCAGCAAAAGCAGTACGAATATAGACCTCCAAGTTCACCAGGACATCTGTCGTGCTGCGGCACTTGCGGAAACCAAATTGAGAAGGGGAGAGGAGGTGATGGTGTTCCAGGAACCACATCAGACGAACGTTAACCATACGTTCAAAGAGTTTGCAGACACAACTTGTGAGAGCAATAGGGCGAAAGTCCTTAGGGGAAGTACCCAGAGACCCCGGTTTGCGAACAGGGAGGACAACGGCATCGAGCCAGTCCTCAGGGACTGACGACGACTCCCAGATCCGATTATACAGACTCAGTAAATACCGAGACGTGCTCGGAGGGAGATGGTGAAGCATCTCATAATGAATACCATCGGAGCCCGCCGCCGTAGAACCGCAGAGGGCCAGGGCAGAACGAAGTTCAGAGAGAGAGAAGGGATCATTATAGGGAAGCTGAAGATGAGTGCAGAAATCTAAAGGACGAGACTCAAGGACAGGTTTACGAAGAAGGAAAGATTGGGGAAGATGAAGACCAGAGCTAACAGAAGAAAAGTGGGAACCCAGTTCGGAAGCGACATGCAACGGGTCCGCCACAAGAGTATCATGGAGGTGAAGGACCGGTGAAACATCGGGAACGAACTTACCCGCTATCTTGCGGATACGCTTCCAGATCTGGGCCAGAGGGGTTTCGGACGTAATTGTCGAGACATAAGATGCCCAACATTCACGTTTAGCCGTACGGATGGCCCTACGGGCCACCGCACTCGCTTTCCGAAAGAAAAGAAAAGAATCGGTCGTCTGCCTACGGCGGTGCTTCTTCCAGGCTGCACGCTTACAGCGGACAGCCCGAGCACAGTCCGCATTCCACCAGGGAACGCACTTCCGTGGACCCCGAGAGGAAGAGCGAGGAATAGAGCGGAGGGCAGCGTCGAAGACAGTGTCATGAAAAAGGAGGAGAGCGCGAGAGAGGGGCAGAAGGGAGAGGTCAGAGAGAGTAGCACTGAGGGAAAATAGGGTCCAGTCCGCCTTAGCAAACTGCCACCTAGGGAAAGAGAGGGAAGGGCGAAAAGAGAAAAAGGAAACAAGGATGGGGAAATGATCACTTCCATGGAGGTCATCAAGAACCTGCCACGTGAAATCTAAGTAAAGAGAAGAAGAGCAGAGAGAAAGATCAAGACAAGAAAGGGTGCGAGTTCGAGAGTCCAAATGAGTGGGCTCACCAGAATTCAGAAGAGACAGGGAAGAAGAGAGGAGAAACGGCTCAAGGAGGCGACCCCGGGTATTCGTCAGAACGTCGCCCCAAAGAGAATGACGACAATTGAAGTCACCCAGCAGGAGCACAGGCTCCGGCAAGGAGTCTAGGAGGTGTTTCAAATCAGGAAGAGAGAGCGGGACACTCGGGGGGAGATAAATGGAACAAACTGTGTACCATTTCCCCACAAAGATACGAGCAGCAGAACAATGGAGAGGCGAAGGAAAAAGTAAAGGAACAAAGGGAACATCAGCCCGAATCAAGAGAGCAGAAGAATTAGAAGCCCCAGCAATGGCTGGGGGGGGAGAGAAAGGAATAGCCACGAAAACGACCAGGACGAGCACCAAGCATTGGCTCCTGGAGACAGACACAAAGGGGCGAAAACCGCGAAACCAGAAGTTGGAGTTCGAGGAAATTGGCGTAATAACCTCGAACGTTCCATTGAAGAATGGACAACGACGAGAAGAGAAAGGACAAAAACAGAGAACAAGGAAGAAACAAAGGCGAAAGACCAACAGAGCACGTTAAAGAATATCAGGGTCGGGATCATGGTCAGCAAAGTCAGGGTTAGGGGGCATGGGTAAACTGAGCAAAGACGGAGGGAAGGAAACGGGAGAACAGATCAGAGGTGGGCGGGCAGGGTCCGGAGGAGGAGGAGGAGGAGGAGGAGACAACGGAGAGGAGCAGTCAAGGACAGCAGCAGGAAGAGGGGGAGTAGAAAGAGAGGAGCGCACCCCAGCAAGAGCAGCAACCGAAAGGGAAGCAGGGGCCAAAGAAACCTCCATAGCAGGAACAGGGGGCGCAAGCACTGAAACGGGAGGGGAAGGAGCAACAGAGCCAGAAGGAGGAGCTGAGGAAGAAAGCGAAGCCTTCTTACCCGCCGGGGAAGAGGAAGGAGAGGAGCCAGGCTTACGCTTCTGACTTAAAGAGACCGGTGTCCCAGCAACTACGTACCGGGCAACGGATTCCAGTGTCTCAACAGGAGAAGCCGAACGAGAGCACACACGACGGCCGTTAGGAGAGCGATGGACATCCGCCCGCACCGACAGGCGGCGGGGAGAGCCGATAGATGGAGGAAGAGGATGGGAAGGAGGATCGGAGGGGGACGAGGAAGAAGACACAGAAGACACGACAGACCGGGTAGAAGGAAGGGGAACCCCAGACAGAGGACCAGGAGGAGGATCCTTCGGGAGAGAACCCAAAGGGACAGAGGAGGGGGCAGTGGGCGCATCAGGGTCCAAGGCCCGGAAACGGTTGTGAGTCTGAGGAAGGCGGGAAGGATGAGGAGAGGAAGAGCGCAACACGCGAGCATAAGAGACATTAGCATAAGGCGGGAGCCGGCGAACCTGGCTCCTCGCCTCAGGAAAAGATAAACGCTCCCGGTGCTTCAAGTTGAGGACGGCTGCCTCAAGCTTGTAATGGACACACGCACGGGAGAAGGTAGGATGGGCCTCACCGCAGTTGAGGCAACGAGCCTGGGGAGAAGCGCACTCCGACTTAGAGTGACCTTCGCCACCACACAAAGGACAGAGAGAGACAGTCCCGGAGCAGCGGAGGGCACCATGCCCAAACCTCCAGCACTTGTTGCAGAGCCGAGGAGAAGGAATGTACTCCTGGACAGAGCACCTGGCACCAGCAAGAATGACAGAGGGTGGAAGGGTCCTACCATCAAAGGTAATCTTCACAACCCGGAGGGGTTGACGGCGACTACCACGAGGGGGACGAGTAAACGTGTCCACCTGGAGAATAGAATGGCCCTGGGCAGCGAGGATATGTCGAATATCGTCGTGGCAGTCGCGCAGGTCCCGAACACCGGTCGCAACATGGGACGGGAGCAAAATAGTGCCAACACTGGCATTCAACTGAACGTTCTTCGAGACCCGAACGGGGGTCTCGCCAAGGCAGGATAAGGCAGCCAAGCGGGAAGCAGCATCCTGAGAAGGAGCAGCAACGACACGTGTACCGAGACGAGTGGGGTTGAAAGTAATGGAGGCATCCACGGAATCAATGAGATGTCGATTGAGGGAGAAATCGTCAGGAGGCGCAGAATCAAGAGGGAGGAGATCAAAATATTTGGCCCACGAAGCGGGACCAAACAAGGCTTGATAGGTAGCAGAACTGGAAGGAATCGAGCGAGGGCGGCCGTGACGAGGACGGCGGTGGGAACCCCCAGAGAGAGAGGGGTC
Organism: Procambarus clarkii; assembly: GCF_040958095.1. NCBI lineage: Eukaryota > Metazoa > Arthropoda > Malacostraca > Decapoda > Cambaridae > Procambarus > Procambarus clarkii. The sequence goes on along the minus strand of NC_091180.1, from coordinate 10,332,817 downwards.
AAAAGGCGCAGTAGTTACAACTAGAGAAGGAGCCGCGCCAGGGGACGAGGTAGTCACCACTGGGGGCTTGGGGCTTGACCCAACCACAGAGGAGGGAGGGGAGCCAGAGGAAGGAGTCAGAGAGGCCAAAGGAGGAGCAAGGTCGGGGCCCAATGCAGCGGAGGCTACAGAGCCCGGTCTTCCAATACGGACCGACTCGGAGGCTTGGTCGCCCACCCCACGAGCCTGAGAAGGTAAACCAGAAGAAGCCGAAGCAGGGGTAATCATCTTGACGAAAGAAAGAATTCACTCACGAATGTGCCCCCACACCCACCATGGAGCCACAATTAGAGGCAGGACAACCAACAAGAAGCTATCGCCGATCTTGTCGGGGCCTCCTAGGGGTGCGTCGCGAGTATACGCCCCACAAACGCCACCTTAAGAAACCGACAGTCCGTCGAGATCGGGTTCAGTGACGAAGTGGGGATTGACAATAAAAGGTTCCCCTCGCTCTCGACGTCGGGTACTGCAGTTCTACGGGTGCATGAGTATGCCTCCTCAAGCACCCGGGCGTCAAAATAGAAGAAGTCCAAGGGAAGAACCAGAACGAGCAAAAGGTCGGTAGGAAACGGCAAGCAGATAGGAGAAGAGGGGGGAGAAAAACGAAACAGAAGGAAAAGGAAAAGATGCCCAGCAGAATTGGAGAGGACGGCAGCAGGAGCACAAGGCTAGAAAAGGACAGAGGACTGTCCCAAGGAGCATCACACTCCGGCAGCCGCCCACTAAGCCCCCACACGGCGACAACGAGCTGAGCGGGGAGGGGGCAGTTCTCGAGTGCTCGCCCATCTATATGATAATTGGCTGGTGGAATACCACACGGAATGAGGGCACGAGTTTTCTGTACAAAGATAAGGAGTCCACATTCCTCAGCTCTAGTAGCAAAAGCATCGAGCAGAACTTGCATTCTAGGCTCGGAGGCAGCCTGTAAACATATATCATCAGCATAACATATGACCGTGTCTTCATTATTAGTTGGAAGATCTTTAATAAGTTTATGCATCAGAACGTTGAACAACAAGGGGCTGAGGACCCCTCCTTGTGGAGTTTCCAGTTCAAAGTGTTTGCTCTTTGTGCTTTTAACACCATTAAACAAAAAATATGCTGTTCGATTAGACAAATAGCCCTTTATCCTTTTCAGTAATTTTCCTTGTATTCCTAGCTCAGCAAGCTGTTCTAGTATGATTTCTCTGTTTGCTGTATCAAAAGCTGCTGCTAGGTCGATGAAGACTGTTTGAGGGGAACCTTTAATATGTGGGAAGTACTCAGCAAAACAGTGTTGTGTACGGAGCCCAGGCATAAATCCAAACAGTTGAGGTGACAGGTGCCCCCTGTATACGATACATGAATCTGTTAAGAACAATACGTTCAAGCACTTTACAAACACACCATGTTAGAGATATGGGTCAATAATATGGGCCTCGGTCTATATGGGATATGGGCCTCGCACACTGTGGCATGTGCGAGGCTGGCTATCATCAGAACAGCCTTCAGGAACCTGTGTAAGGAATCATTCAGAATCTTGTATACCACATATGTGAGACCAATCCTGGAGTATGCGGCCCCAGCATGGAGCCCGTACCTTGTCAAGCAGAAGACGAAGCTGGAAAAAGTTCAGAGCTATGCAACTAGACTAGTCCCAGAACTAAGAGGCATGAGTTACGAGGAAAGGCTGCGGGAAATGCACTTTACGACTCTGGAAGACAGAAGAGGGAGGGGAGACATGATCACTACCTACAAAATCCTCAGGGGAATTGACAGGGTAGATCAATATAGATGTAGATGTAGGGTAGGGATCAGGGTAGATGCCGATATAAGGATAAACTATTCAACACTGGTGGTACGCGAACAAGGGGACACAGGTGGAAACTGAGTACCCAAATGAGCCACAGGGACGTTAGAAAGATTTTTTTCAGTGTCAGAGTAGTTAACAGGTGGAATGCATTAGGCAGTGATGTGGTGGAGGCTGACTCCATACACAGATTCAAATGTATATATGATAGAGCCCAGTAGGCCCAGGAATCTGTACACCACTTGCGAGGCGGGACCAAAGAGCCAAAGCTCAACCCCCGCAAGCACAGTATGACTCATGGGACTGTGTATGAGTCATTGTACTGTGTATACCTGGTTGATGGGGTTCTGGGAGTTCTTCTACTCCCAAGCCCGGCCTGAGGCCAGGCTTGACTTGTGAGAGTTTGGTCCACCAGGCTGTTGCTTGGAGCGGCATGCAGGCCCACATACCCACCACAGCCCGGTTGTTCCGGCACTCCTTGGAGGAATAAGTCTAGTTTCCTCTTGAAGATGTCCACGGTTGTTCCGGCAATATTTCTATTGCTTGCTGGGAGGACGTTGAACAACCGCGGACCTCTGATGTTTATACAGTGTTCCCTGATTGTGCCTATGGCACCTCTGCTCTTCACTGGTTCTATTCTACATTTTCTTCTATATCGTTCACTCCAGTACGTTGTTATTTTACTGTGTAGATTTGGTACTTGGCCCTCCAGTATCTTCCAGGTGTATATTATTTGATATCTCTCTCGTCTTCTTTCTAGTGAGTACATTTGGAGGGCTTTGAGACGATCCCAATAATTTAGGTGATTTATTGCGTCTATGCGTGCCGTATATGTTCTCTGTATTCCCTCTATTTCAGCAATCTCTCCTGCTCTGAAGGGGGAAGTGAGTACTGAGCAGTACTCAAGACGGGACAACACAAGTGACTTGAAGAGTACAACCATTGTGATGGGATCCCTGGATCTGAAAGTTCTCGTAATCCATCCTATCATTTTTCTGGCTGTCGCAATATTTGCTTGGTTATGCTCCTTAAACGTTAGGTCGTCAGACATTATTATTCCCAAATCCTTTACATGCTGTTTTCCTACTATGGGTACATTTGATTGTGGTTTGTACTCTATATTAAGTTTAAGGTCCTCATTTTTACCGTACCTGAGTACCTGGAATTTATCACTGTTAAACATCATGTCATTTTCTGATGCCCAGTCGAAAACTTTATTAATATCAGCTTGAAGTTTTTCAATGTCTTCAGCCGATATAATTTTCATACCGATTTTTGTGTCATCTGCAAAGGATGATACGAAGCTGTGACTTGTATTTTTGTCTATATCTGATATGAGAATAAGGAAAAGCAGCGGTGCAAGGACTGTACCCTGAGGTACAGAGCTTTTAACTGCACTTGGACTAGATTTTATATGGTTGACCGTTACTCGCCGAGTCCTGTTTGACAGAAAACTGAGTATCCAGCGTCCTACTTTACCGGTTATTCCCATTGACTTCATTTTGTGTGCTATCACGCCATGGTCACATTTATCGAAAGCCTTTGCGAAGTCCGTGTATATCACATCAGCATTCTGTTTTTCTTCTAATGCCTCAGTGACTTTGTCGTAGTGCTCAAGTAGCTGTGAGAGGCACGATCTTCCCGCTCGAAATCCATGTTGGCCTGGGTTGTGAAGGTCATTGGTCTCCATGAAATTGGTGACCTGACTCCTAATCACTCTCTCAAATACTTTTATGATGTGCGATGTTAGTGCAACTGGTCTATAATTTTTTGCCAATGCTTTGCTCCCTCCCTTGTGTAGAGGGGCTATGTCTGCTACTTTAAGTGCATCTGGTATCTCCCCCATGTCCAAGCTCTTCCTCCACACTATACTGAGTGCCTGTGCTACCGGCACTTTGCATTTCTTTATAAATATTGAATTCCATGAGTCTGGACCTGGGGCCTAGTGCATGGGCATGTTTTCAATTTCTTTTTCAAAATTTAGTGCGCTCGTGTTGATATCAGTTATATTTACAGGGGTTTGAATATCCCCCATAAAGAAATTGTCTGGATCTTCCACCTTCATGTTGTTTATTGGAGTGCTAAACATGTCCTCATACTGCTTTTTTAGGATTTCACTAATTTCTTTGTCATCCTCCGTGTATGAACCTTCACTTGTACGAATAGGTCCAATACTGGCAGTGGTTTTTGCTTTTGATTTCGCACACGTGAAGAAATGTTTTTGATTTTTCTTTATTTCCTGAATCGCTTTCTGTTCTAACTGCCTTTCTTCAGTTTCATATGAGTGTTTTAATTTCCGCTCGATTTCTTCAATCTCCCTATTTAAATTATTCCTTCTTTGACGGGAAATTCGTGTCTGCGTAAGCAGTTCCGTTATTTTTTTTCTTGCGTTTATAGTGTCGTCTGCGTTCTCTTTCTACGTTAGATCTCTTTCTGGTTTTCCTCAAAGGAACATGTTTCAGACAGACTTGATACGCTTCCGAAGTCAGTTTTTCTATTCCTTCTGTAGGACTTGTATTACTTAGAACAGTTCCCCATGGAATGTTTGTAAGTTCCCTGTTTATTATCTCCCAGTCTATCCTTTTATTATTAAAATTGAATTTACTGAATAGCCCCTCTCGCTTTATCAACGTTTTAGGTCTATTCTGAGTATTGATGGTCGTTTGCACTTCAATGAGCTTGTGATCTGAATATGTGGTATCTGATATCGTAATGTCTCTGATAATGTCTTCATTGTTCGTAAAGACCAGATCTAGAATATTTTCATTTCTCGTTGGCTCCAATATCTGCTGATTGAGTGAAAATTTGTCACAGAATCTAAGTAGTTCTCTAATCTGTGGTTGGTTAGGTCCTGATAGATTTCCTGGTATAATATTATTGTTTGCTATTTTCCACCTGAGACTAGGCAAGTTGAAGTCACCTAGGAAGATAATATCAGGTATCGGGTTCTCCAAATTATCAAGGCTATTCTCTATTTTGTTTATCTGTTCTGTGAATTCCTCAGCCGTTGCATCTGGCGGTTTGTATATTAGTATAATCACTAAATTTATTCTCTCTTTTTTTAATCCCAGTACCTCTACCACCTCATTTGTAACGTTTAGTAGGAGTCATTGGACTGTGTATGACTCATTGGACTGTGTATGGCTCACAATCACACGCAGTTTCTTACCATAACCTATTTCGGACTCAGAGTTTCCTAACCTGACGCAGGTTTGGTGTCACCACACAAAACCCGCGTCAGGTTAGGAAAGCTTCTAACATATGACGAGAGGGAGCCAGACAGCTCAGTCACCTGGGCAAAGGATGCTTATGGATGCACTCGAGTGAAGGGCCTTACTAAGGGTGAATTGCGAGATAAATAGTGAAGGTGAGCAACCTGTCCCAGATGTAAACTGTTTTAGAAAGGAATGACAGCTTTCACACTCCAGTCTACACTAAGGAAACTAAAACAGGAATGCACCTTAATGCTAGTAGTGAATGACCTGAGGAACTAATAGGAGGCACCCCAAATGTAACTTATATATGGGACTGTTACAACTAGGGCTAAACGGTGGGTGCTCTCCAGGTGTAACAAACACCAAGGGCTCACAAGTGCAGGTCTACGGGGGTGGGGGGGGGGGAGTCACATGAGCTGTTATATTAACAAATTAAAACTGGTGAGAATTGCTCTCCTCGAGCACTCTGCCAATTCCATGTGGAAAGACAACTGTTCTTTCTGTGCTCCTGTACAACAATGTTCAGACAGGATCAGAAGTCCAACCCGTCCTTCTAATAGAACGTCGAATTTTGATGTGAACTCAACGTAAGTCCAAAAACAGTTGCACTAGAAAATGGTGGCGTCTTGCAAAATTGACATACTGTCCCATTTTCTGTTTTAGGTCCTGTGGTAGGTTAGGATAAGGGCACTCTAGAACGACAGTTTCTTGACGTCATGACTCCTTAGGAGGACGTCTGGCTGCTCAGTCAGGGTGTGTGAGAATCCCAGCCAATGTTATAATGTCGAGTAAGCCCACTGTTGTGACCATAGCCTCCTCTTGCTCCCCAACCCGTTCTCGCAAATTTAATAAGTCAATATTGACTTATTAAATATGTGCATAGGTGACATACTTAACATAATAGATACCCTTAAAAAGATTCATAGAAAACACCAACCTTACCTAACCTACTTAGTATGTTAAGATAAGCATCTTATTGCTTCGTAATTACAATTATTACCTAACCTATAATAGGTATAGGTTAAGTAATAATAGTAATTACGAAGCAATAAGTTGCTTATCTTAAGATACTAACAAGGTTAGGTAAGGTCGGTGTTTTCTATGAATCTTTTTAAGGGTATCTATTATGTTTAGTATATCACCTATGCACGTAGTTAATAAGTCAATATTGACTTTACGAATTTGCGAGAACGGGTTGTGCTCCCACAACGATATTGTCAGCTCAGTAGCAATCTTGAGCTGGTAATAGCTAGATTATCAGAACCTTAATCAAACTCTTCCCCAACGGGCACCTGGAAGGAGTAATGATAGCTCAAGTAAGTTTAACAGTAATTACTACAGTAATAACGAAAAATGGCTTCATTCTGGTAGCCTCAAATTTTGTACACAAAATATCTTTGTGTCACTCAAAAGTCACTTCTCAGACTGTATATCACTTGACCTCAGTTACACATATTGAGTCGTGATAATAATATTCTCATTAAACTCATATAAATCGATGCAAAAGTCAAAATACAGCCTAGTCTCTGAATTAACCATGACCTCGCTTGACAGACATGTATGTATCTAAATGAATCTCATTCCTTCCCAGACATTAAATATCCTTAATCTAACACACGTATAACGAATATATAAATAATGAATAACATAAGTATAATTATATAGACGAGGATAAAGTACAATAATAATCATTAAGGCATATATAATGTCATTGGAATAGCAAAATAAAAATTGCTAAACATAAAAATCACCCTCCAACATCAAGGGTGACCGCTACTAGCTAGCGACGTATAGCAACTCGCGCTATTGTGGCTCATATACTAACCATGAGCTTGTAGCGTTTCATTAGATCGGGCTCAATAAACCGATCCTTTTACACTCTAATTATTACTTGAAAACTTATATGACGCTGGCACGAAAAAAATAAAATAAGAATAACACTAAATTTAGGTTTCTTATCTTTAATGTCTGTCCGACGACCTGTGGCATCAGCTCTCGACAATTCCCTCACAACCTCAGTGTATCATTGACGCTGGAAGGAGGTGTACGTGCTCCTGGTTCTCTAGACTTGCAGTTGCCGTTTCTTGCAACTCGTACACTGACTAACCTGGCAGCGAATTACAAATAGTTCAGGAACGCATGTACAGTTTACCGTGTACCTTACACTTCAGCTCACGGGCCCAGCCTCCCATGTGATCCCTTTTTCACTGTCGCTGCATTCAGTATAGACCAGCCCTTGCCTGGCTGGTAGGCCAGCCCTTTCCCGGCTGGTAGGCCAGCCCTCTACCGGCTGGTAGGCCAGCCCTCTCCCCGCTGGTAGGCCAGCCCTCTCCCGGCTGGTAGGCCAGCCCTCTCCCGGCTGGTAGGCCAGCCCTCTCCCGGCTGGTAGGCCAGCCCTCTCCCGGCTGGTAGGCCAGCCCTCTCCCGGCTGGTAGGCCAGCCCTCTCCCGGCTGGTAGGCCAGCCCTCTCCCGGCTGGTAGGCCAGCCCTCTCCCCGCTGGTAGGCCAGCCCTCTCCCCGCTGGTAGGCCAGCCCTCTCCCCGCTGGTAGGCCAGCCCTCTCCCGGCTGGTAGGCCAGCCCTCTCCCGGCTGGTAGGCCAGCCCTCTCCCGGCTGGTAGGCCAGCCCTCTCCCGGCTGGTAGGCCAGCCCTCTACCGGCTGGTAGGCCAGCCCTCTCCCCGCTGGTAGGCCAGCCCTCTCCCGGCTGGTAGGCCAGCCCTCTCCCGGCTGGTAGGCCAGCCCTCTCCCGGCTGGTAGGCCAGCCCTCTCCCCGCTGGTAGGCCAGCCCTCTCCCCGCTGGTAGGCCAGCCCTCTCCCCGCTGGTAGGCCAGCCCTCTCCCCGCTGGTAGGCCAGCCCTCTCCCGGCTGGTAGGCCAGCCCTCTCCCGGCTGGTAGGCCAGCCCTCTCCCGGCTGGTAGGCCAGCCCTCTCCTGTCGGGAAAATCCGACACCATTTAATAATCATACAGACAGATAATATTTGCTGCTGTATTACCAACAAGTTACCCATAGAAAACGTAACTTGTAGTGGAATTACCGTCTAAGAAAACGGGATATCATCACCACATACTATTATAATTCACCAGCTATTCTGCTGGGAATTATTCTTAAATACATTAGTCTTTGGACTTTACCATCATAAAAACATCTTATATAAATTAACTTAATTATCAATATTAAAGTAGAGTAAATGTGACCCTTCTATCACTTTCTGAAATGTGGACAATGTAAGCCAGGCGTCAGAGTGAGGAGGAGGGCAGCCATTGTTGTTTATTGAGACCAGAGGCTCACACGGGAGCAAATTCGGCTCCTGTTAAATTTACTTGGACGTAGTGTTATGGAACCCAAAGGTGTACCATTGTCAACACGCTGTCTACAAATACAAGTTAAGTGTCTATCCGAAACCCGTTTATCATTCATTTATGGCCATTAATGTCAGGATATAGGGTTAGCCGGTTAGAACGCGAAATCGCCTCAAACTAAAGGTAATTAAGCCAGGTCTTTAATGTTCCATGTACTGTATAGTGTTTTCTCTGATATAACTTGTCATATATAGGATTCTGGCTTCACAGTTAGCGCCCTTTTGACAGGTCAAGACGAGGAAGAGTTTGTGCACCAGTTACTGGGTGATATGGAAGCTACCTCAAAGAGGATAATTTGGTGTCTACACCCTAGTTATACCTGGTGGACTAACCTGCTGTACTATAAGATAAGGAACCTCATCAATGTATGTAGCTATTACTGTAGTTTGATTGGCTGCATATATATTAATATAATAACCCCCCCTAATGTGTAGAGGATCGATTTGTGAGATTATGAGATTATTGCAGAAATACAGTCCACTTATCATTATACAAATTGCTATCGAAGTATATAAATTAACGTAAATATAAATTCATATAAATTAAATAAATATAAATCTCACAGGTCGGTTCCCACATTATTTGGACCTTCGGAACCGGAATATTTGGTCCTATGAACCCACATTTGGTCATCTTAGTACCGGATGAACCAGTTAACCAGTGGATTCATTAAATATACTAGTGCAGTGTGATTTAAACAAAGCCAGCAGTCAAGACGGCAGCGTAGCCTCGAGGGAGCTCAGGAGCCTCCCTCAGCCCAGTTCAGCTTCGTCAGCGGTTTCATGCACACCCACAGATATTTGGTGGCGTGTTATTTCGTGAAATGACAGCGCTAATATAGAATCCAGCCAAATTAGTGACTGTGTCTTCGCGAGATTGTTCACGGATTTCGTGGTGTTACATTTCGCGAGAGATTATCTACGAATTTTGTGGAGTTTATTTCGCGAGGTCACTAATAATATTTAATACTTCTAGATAATATTAGAAGTTTCATAGAGGCTAATTAAGAGGCTATTATCAATAATTGTGTATATTATTTCTCCAAAATAGAGAATCATTTAATATAAATTGCACTAGTGATCACAGTATAATATTTACTAATTGCCAACCCACAACAGGGTAGGATATTAACCATTGACTAGTTGAACTATTATCGTTCATCCTAGTCCCATTATTACCATAGTCAGTTGTACTATATTCAACAACTTAGCACCATTAATGAATGGTGCAGACCCTATTTTGGGTGTAATTATTATCAACTCGAATTGAGTTGTATATATAATAATTTACTTATGATCATTACACCTTTGAGTGATTAATTAGTGTCTCTACCATCCTAGGGTGATATAGAAGAGCTAACCTAAAGGTACTTCCATAACACTGGTTTATCACTCAAATCATTAGTGTGTATGATTGTATATATATAATGTGTATTAATTTTAAGTGCTAACCTCTAGTAGAGGTAGGATTATTGCCTAGTGAGTTCAGAATTTACCCTAGGCTACCATCAGTGCTTGTTCAGTATTATGAGCAGCCCAAGTACAAGTCCCACAAGGCTTCACCAACGAGCCAGTATGGATAATGCAGGGAGAATGAAAAGAACCCTTGCAGGTCTTAAAGGCCACTTAACAAGACAGATCAAGAAATGTGAAGATTTGTCACAACAATCTCAAGTTGATTATGCTGACCTGGAAAGCTATGATCAAGCAGCTGCAGGTAAATTTGAGCAAATCAAATGTCAAATAGCAACATATGTGGCTGAACTTGCCAACACCAATTTATCAGAAACAGAAATAGACGACATTATGGTTGATCTTGCGAATTATGAAGATCACACTCAGGCCACGTTACAGCCTTATGTCAAATTAATTGCCCAGAACAAGGCAACAGCAACAACAACAACAGTTGCATCTAATACGAGTCAAGCAGAAGCTCGACTCCCTCCAATTAATTTACCCACTTTCTCAGGAAAAGATGAGGAAGATTGGGACGAATTTTGGAACAAATTCGTTGACCTTGTAGACTCAAAACAATCTTTACCAAAGAGTAGTAAATTCTCTTATTTGCAAGGCCAATTATCAGGTGAGGCTAAAACAGTAGTATCCCATCTGAGATTAACTAATGACGGCTATGATCTGGCAGTAAAACTCCTCAAGGATAATTATGCTGATCCAGAAGTAAGAACATCACATTTAGTTCATGAGCTGTTGCATTTACCCCCACCGGAGGCTTCAGCTGATTCACTCCAAGTCTTCAAGCTGGAGGTAGAATCATTGATCAATGCCCTCAGCCTGACAGCAGATACAAACGGGGCTGAGTGGGTCTTGAAAATAATTGTCCAGGAGAAAATACCTAGGGACATATTGAGGCAAATGAGTGCTCATTACAATAAAAGTATCTTATCCATGAATGAAATATCTGAAGGTTTAAAGTCAGTAGTTCATCAATTACGAACACATGACAAATTAAAACCACCAAGTAAACCCTCAGAAACCAATAATAGCAAACCACAGAGTACCAAAGGTACTCCAAATCAATCTAGACAATATAATTCAACACCAAAGTGGAACAGTGGCAGTGTGGGCGTATATGCAGTGGGACCCTCCAAGCCTATAGTTACTGTGTCATCCAAGAACGTGACACCAAAGGGTACTGGAAGCTATGGAACATGTTTGTTCTGCAATGAGAAACATTCAATGTACCACTGCTCTAATTTTCCTGATAGTGACGCCCGTGTTGAGCGACTCAAAGATTTGCAACATTGCACGAGGTGCCTCAGGAAACATAACATCAACGACTGTGATACCCAATTACACACCTGTAATAGGTGTAACAAAGGTCAACACCATGCAGCATTGTGCAGAGACACCAAAACAACGTCTCCAAACCCCAAGGTGGAAGATAGCATTCCCACCTCAGTACAGTACTGCAAGGTGCAACAAACAAACAGTGTCCAATCGGCAAAGTCTAAAGGTAATACGACTTTGCCTACTGCCCAAATTACCATCCTGAATAAGAGGGCCAAGGTCCATACCCGTGGGTTGTTTGACCAAGGATCCCAGAGAACATATATCACTAAAAAGTTGGCAGATGAACTACAATTAAGGCCTGTAGCCCAGACGTCATTCAATATCTCAGGGTTTGTAACAAATGCAGGACCTCAAGTCTACCAGGTGGTACAACCATCAGTACGTTTAGGCAGGTACGTCTGTCGAGTACAAGCCATTGTGGTGGACAAAATACCAGTAGACCTACAAGTTCAAGGTCTGAGAGCAACAGCCAAATTCCTGAGAAATAGAGGAATAAAATTGGCAGATAATATTAAGTCTGATCACCTCACCGACTTCGGTCTCCTTGTAGGGACAGACTATTGCCATCGATTCATTGGTAGCCCTACTAAATATCAGGGTATAACCATGTTAAACTCTGCAGGAGGTAAATTACTCTCAGGCCCAGTATCAAGCCTGAGGAGACCTATGCCTGCAGATAAACAATACCAGTAGAAACCTAAATTTGTCAGCTGATTATATTTCTCCAGTAGCATTATACTAAGGAGATTACAGCTGACTATACCAACAGAGGTTGATGTTAGTATCATCATTTGAAGCTGAAGATGAGTTCATGAGGCCTCAGTGGCAAATCAGTGAACAGTAGCCTAAAACAGCTACAAGTCACTGCGACCAATGTCACTGAACCCACTGCAGTCTCAGAACCATACTTTACTTTAATGATGAGCTATTCAATCTTCTGAATCAATTAACTAAATTAAACCCCAATAAATCTGATGACTGATTTGATACATTTATTATTTAATCAAGATGTATTCCATGGGCCTCAGTGTTTATATATCAGTGACCAGTTACCTGAAGAAACTTCAAGTTATATCTATGTCACTGATCTCACTGCAGTCCCTGAATCATACTTGACTGTAGTACTTGATCACATCCAGTCTTCTGGATTAAATAATATGTAATAAGGCTTGAATATTAGCCTTTCAAGAGTTGACAGGGAAATGAAATCGCATTAGACTTCTAACCCCTGCAACTCTAGTACGGGACATCCGTCCTGTACGAACAGACACACAAATGTGTGATTACTAACTACTAACATCAAATTAATGTAATAATTCGATGGAGGAGTATCGGTGTTCGTCTGTTCTAATTAGGACTTCGACCCGTGAGCAGCCCCCTGGGGAATTATGTCGGAAAATCCGACACCATTTAATAATCATACAGACAGATAATATTTGCTGCTGTATTACCAACAAGTTACCCATAGAAAACGTAACTTGTAGTGGAATTACCGTCTAAGAAAACGGGATATCATCACCACATACTATTATAATTCACCAGCTATTCTGCTGGGAATTATTCTTAAATACATTAGTCTTTGGACTTTACCATCATAAAAACATCTTATATAAATTAACTTAATTATCAATATTAAAGTAGAGTAAATGTGACCCTTCTATCACTTTCTGAAATGTGGACAATGTAAGCCAGGCGTCAGAGTGAGGAGGAGGGCAGCCATTGTTGTTTATTGAGACCAGAGGCTCACACGGGAGCAAATTCGGCTCCTGTTAAATTTACTTGGACGTAGTGTTATGGAACCCAAAGGTGTACCATTGTCAACACGCTGTCTACAAATACAAGTTAAGTGTCTATCCGAAACCCGTTTATCATTCATTTATGGCCATTAATGTCAGGATATAGGGTTAGCCGGTTAGAACGCGAAATCGCCTCAAACTAAAGGTAATTAAGCCAGGTCTTTAATGTTCCATGTACTGTATAGTGTTTTCTCTGATATAACTTGTCATATATAGGATTCTGGCTTCACAGTTAGCGCCCTTTTGACAGGTCAAGACGAGGAAGAGTTTGTGCACCAGTTACTGGGTGATATGGAAGCTACCTCAAAGAGGATAATTTGGTGTCTACACCCTAGTTATACCTGGTGGACTAACCTGCTGTACTATAAGATAAGGAACCTCATCAATGTATGTAGCTATTACTGTAGTTTGATTGGCTGCATATATATTAATATAATAACCCCCCCTAATGTGTAGAGGATCGATTTGTGAGATTATGAGATTATTGCAGAAATACAGTCCACTTATCATTATACAAATTGCTATCGAAGTATATAAATTAACGTAAATATAAATTCATATAAATTAAATAAATATAAATCTCACAGGTCGGTTCCCACATCTCCCGGCTGGTAGGCCAGCCCTCTCCCGGCTGGTAGGCCAGCCCTCTCCCGGCTGGTAGGCCAGCCCTCTCCCGGCTGGTAGGCCAGCCCTTGCCTGGCTGCTGGTAGGCCAGCCCTTGCCCGGCTGCTGGTAGGCCAGCCCTTGCCCGGCTGCTGGTAGGCCAGCCCTGGCCCGGCTGCTGGTAGGCCAGCCCTGGCCCGGCTGCTGGTAGGCCAGCCCTGGCCCGGCTGCTGGTAAGCCAGACCTTGCCTGGCTGCTGGTAGGCCAGACCTTGCATGGCTGCTGGTAGGCCAGACCTTGCATGGCTGGCGGTAGGCCAGCCCTGGCCCGGCTGCTGGTAGGCCAGCCCTGGCCCGGCTGCTGGTAGGCCAGCCCTGGCCCGGCTGCTGGTAGGCCAGCCCTGGCCCGGCTGCTGGTAGGCCAGCCCTGGCCCGGCTGCTGGTAGGCCAGCCCTGGCCCGGCTGCTGGTAAGCCAGACCTTGCCTGGCTGCTGGTAGGCCAGACCTTGCATGGCTGCTGGTAGGCCAGACCTTGCATGGCTGGCGGTAGGCCAGCCCTGGCCCGGCTGCTGGTAGGCCAGCCCTGGCCCGGCTGCTGGTAGGTCAGCCCTGGCCCGGCTGCTGGTAGGCCAGCCCTGGCCCGGCTGCTGGTAGGCCAGCCCTGGCCCGGCTGCTGGTAGGCCAGGCCTGGCCCGGCTGCTGGTAGGCCAGCCCAGGCCCGGCTGGTGGTAGGCCAGCCCTGGCCCGGCTGCTGGTAGGCCAGCCCTGGTCCGGCTGCTGGTAGGCTAGCCCATTCCTGGCTGGCGGTAGGCCAGCCCTGGCCCGGCTGGCGGTAGGCCAGCCCTGGCCCGGCTGGCGGTAGGCCAGCCCTGGCCCGGCTGGCGGTAGGCCAGCCCTGGCCCGGCTGGCGGTAGGCCAGCCCTGGCCCGGCTGGCGGTAGGCCAGCCCTGGCCCGGCTGCTGGTAGACCAGCCCTGGCCCGGCTGGCGGTAGGCCAGCCCTTGTCTAAGGATAGTCCTTGCCTAACTGGCCGAAGCTTCAACACTGGTCCCCCAACTGCTGCTATGATGGGCCGACCCTCACACGATCGCCCTGGTCTCTGAACTCTTGGCACCCAATTACTGCCAAACAAATACAGACCGGCTCCCACACTAACAGCCTCAGTGTTGCACAAATATCACTGTGTATTATTACTAAACATGAGGATGGAACTGATTATTCCATGCGTAAATGATCGTATCACTGAAATTTATATTTTCAATGGAAATCAAGGGACTTAAGCTATCCCACCCCAACCCCTGTGTACTGAAGCCCTCCAAGGTCAGCCAGCATCCCTGCAAATGGATTACGCAAACCGCTACTCTTCTTAGAATGTATAATATTCATCACCTCTACCAAGAGAGACAGCAACGACTTTTTCCTGCCCCATGGGAGATCACCCCTTCCTAAATTACTTTACCTCCTTTCCAACCTAAGAAGCAAAGTACAATGCCTTAAGTCAAATTAATGCTTTCGACAGAGAACGCTCCCTCTCCCAAATTATTTACAGTGACGGATCTTTGCACCAGTCTTATGGTGCAGTGACAAGCAGACATGGCTCCTACTCCTATGAGTGTGGAGCGCGTATATATAACTGGGCCTCTACTCTTTAAACAATTGGTTGCCATAACCAATGCACTCGGACGAGTATATAAATCGAAATTTGACACGCTAATTGTAATTGAATTCTTGTCACCCTTGACTGCACTCAACTCCCCAAGGCGTAACTGTAACTCGCTTGTGTCTGAAGCTAGGCACTGATATAATAACATAATCAATGATGAAGTCAGAGTTTGTCTCCTGTGGATACCTTCCCACATTGGTCTCCGAATGCATGATAGAACTGATGAGTTTGCCAAAACCTTTCTCGTAAAGAGGGAATTGAATACCATCTTGGACTGGCTTTGAGCTGCCTGAGAGCAGTTATATTCCCAGAACAGCAACAAAATCTAGTAGACTTAGAGGCAAAGTCAAATTCACACCAGTTCATCTATCATTCAATTATGCAGGAAGAACGGCACGTTTATAGGTTATCCAATATGGTTAGCAGACTTCTAGATGTCACCACTTAGGCTTGACTTAGGCTTAGGCTCGGATACAAGTACCTATGTGTGTGCATCGTCTGCTGATATAGATTTGACTACATGTAAACTCTGCCAACAGAACTATCAGCACATCCTCCTGTTTAGGTAGTACTTATAGTAACAATGAGGTCCATCGTACATATATTGACGTAAAAGACAATTAAAAACTAGAATGAAAGTTGGAGACAAAATATAATCATGAAAAACAAAGTTGGGCTTATAACACTGTCGTGTTGCACTCAATTTAGATGAGCTCTACTAGGACCAAATAACGAGTACACACGTTTGGCCTTCTGTAAAGGCACGACTGTAGCCGACAAGATTTTTTGGAGCAAGCGGCTGAGCCATAGGTACCCACCAGGCTCTGTAGACCTGCTACATCCACATGTCAACTCCCCATATGTGTACGTTTCAAGAAAGGATCAGCTGTTGTGTATAACCTTCTGCAAGGGACAATAGGGGGCGTAAAGCTCTCCATGCAAGATCATCTATCTGGAAACAAACAGATGAATGAACAAATCCACAAGGAACAAATTCTTTTGTGAAACAGATGAATAAATACCTAGTTTACAGCTACCATCAAGAGTATCCACTAGCCTGAGCATGTTTTTAATCATGGAAGGAGAATGTTTAAAATTGGTAAACCTACAAAAATAAAATTGTCATTGTCTGGAACAAGTTTGAACCACCACCTGACCAGTATTGGATTGCTGGTCGTTTGCGCTTCCCAGCTGGTTCATGGTGTGGCAGCCAGACCAACTGGAGTGTTATGTGTGTCGTGACTATGGGCACATAGCTAAGTACTGCTGGTGTGCACCCAAGTGTGTTATGTGCGCACCAGATGTTATGTTCTGTGTTCAGGTCCTCAAGCACTGAATAACTTTCTATATAAAAAGACTAGAGACCAAAGAAAGCAGAACCAGGAACACCAGAGCACGATAACAGAAGCAGGGCAACAACCTGAAACTGTGCTTCCGTCTAAACCGTCGCTGAAGTGTTTCAGATGTGGTAAAGAAGGTGTCATTTGGCACCCAGACTGTACCAAACGGCCAGCCTCCCTTGGCACAAGGAGGCAAGTGCTCGAGACTCAACAAGTGCCTACTGATACCAGCTTTAGTACTGTTGACCCATCCCATAGTGGTGACAGTACCATCAATTCCCCTGACAACACACAGCAGGCTGAGACAACACTGGAAGGATAGTTGGCAGCCTTGCAAGCACAAGCAGCAGAAATGACAAAAACCATACAGATGCTACGTCAGGCTACTTCACAAGAGATACAACAGCCTCCACACAGCTGTGTTACAGCCGAGGCCTGCGCTGGTAAAGGTACCAGTGGTGGTCGGCGGAAGCGGCAGAGATGAGAGCAACAACGCAGACTGGCGACGTCGTCGTCAGTCAACTCAGTTTTGACAGCATTGATAGTGACACAGAAATAATAACTGGAAAAGGAAGTCTACCCTCAGCAAAATACATCAGAAGTGATTTACCACGTGCTCTTGTGAGCATGTTACACAATGTACACACACACACAGTACCATCACTTCCATGTACGAACTGCAGCAGGTCACTTCTCATTCCTCAGCATGTATGCCAGAAGTCAGAAACTCAATGAAATATTGCTCCCAGATTTAGACAATTATGGGACAATATACATAGGAGATTTTAATGCTAGACATATTACGTTGGGAGACAGTACTAATAACGATAATGGAGAAATTTCGCTGCTTGCCCACCAGGGGAGGTAGTTATTGCGTCTGCGCTCCTCAGTTTTCACCTGGCGCCTAGTGTGAGAGGTTCGCTGCTGGTGGTGTGTGGTGTGCCTGCTGGCGGTATGGCGTCGTCTGTGGCGCCGATTCAGGGTGTTGACTCCGTGAGATTAAAGTTCTTGGATGCTGTGTATTGGTTAGTTGTGGAGGTGGTGCTTCTGGACGTTTTCAGGGTGGACCTCGATTCTGTCTATGGTCTTGAAAAGGTCTCGGACTGGCGTGTGTGGTCAAGTTTACTTCTGCTCCATATCAGCCCTTCGTGGATGCTTTTGTTTGCCGCACTATCCAGGTGCCTGGTTCCACCGGTACTGTGGTGTACCAGTGGTGAACCTGTCTTGTATCGGACTGGTAAATGCTGCCGGTGTACAGAAGTATGCATGGGGTTTCCCAAGAGTTTCCTGGGAGTGTTCTTCGATCCTGCTTCACGTGGTTTGGAGCTGTATTCACCCACTGGGTGACTTGTCTACCATCTGGAAGGATGGCGGGTATGCAGACCGGTCTTCAGAAGCTTGCAATGCGTCTGATGCATGTCATTCCATCCAGGGTCAGCTTCTTCAGGTTCAACATGAGGGTTTATTATGTTTTCGGTGCAGTGCACCCGGGCATCTTGTGGCGGGGTGCTGTGCTCCGGAGGTGGGGGAAAGGGCCGTCCCTCTTTCGGGAGAGTGACTTTCCCCCCCTTAGAGGTCAGTGGGAACGAGCCTGGGGTTCCGGGGTTTATGGATGTGCTTCCTGCCATCCCCCAGCTGGATGTCCCCTCAGGTGTGACTGTTCCTGCTCTGCCTGCTCAGCCGGTTGGCCTGCCTGCCTCGATGGATCCTCCTGTGGCGGCTCCGGGTGCTGTTGGAGATGGTTACTGTGGAGGTTCAAAGGAACTCATCTGGGGTCGGCGTCTTGGTGGGTCCTCCTGTGGCGAGGATGCCGAAGTGTGTAGGTGGGAGGCAATGTCTTTTTGGTTTTCCCATATGATGATGCTCCCCTGCCTTTCGTTGTCATGTCTGGCATTGCTGTTGCTGCTCCAGGGGCGTTGTGCTCTTCTTGTGGGCCTAGAGGGCCTTCCCCCATGAAGGCGCCGGCTCCTTCCCATCAAAAGAGAGACACGAGGGTGCGTTCTAAGGACTGGGACCCTCCCATCAAGAGGGTAAGGTCCTCGCCTGGGGTTGCCTTGGATTGTGACCCCACTTTCCCTCCTGATGGCCTTCTGGCATCTGAGGATGACGTGGAACGTCATGTGGACGACGGGTCCCCGCCGGAAGAGGTGGAGGCTGCTTAGTGGGAGGTGTTTGCTGGAGCAGAGGATTTTCGTGTGGGTAGGGTTTCCCCTCTGCTGATCTGGAAAGCATCCGGGGCCCCCGTGCCTGAGGGGTTTTCCTCATTGGGGTTGCAGGGCGGTAGGCCGAGTGTTGCTGCTGCCTCCGCTGTGAAGAGTACTTATGTGACTATGCCGGAGCCTGAGGGGTTGGAGGGGGTCTTGATTTCTCCTCCTGATGGCACCCTCTTTAACTTATGCGATGCTGAATGTGCGTGGGTTGCGTGAGTTTGCTGTGCAGATGGATCTGGTGTCTTTGCTTCGGGAGCAGCAGGTGGCTGTGACTTTTATTTAGGAACATAATGTTCGAGACGTGGCTGTTTTGCATGGGTTGACTGCAGACTTTCATGTGCTGCTTAATCCGCCGAGGTTGTCTATTGGGGTATGTTGATGTTCTTTCCTGGAGGGCGTTCATTTCCGTGTGAAGCACGGAAATGGATGAGGATGGGCGGGTGTTGTTTGTTCGGGTAGCATATTTAGGGGTGGAGATTCCCTTATTGACCGTGTATGCACCTGGAGTGGTGCGTTGCCAGGAGAGGGAGGAGTTTTTCAGGGGTGGGCTTTTGAACTATTTGCGTCATGACATGCGTGGTATGATCTTCGATGGTGATTTGAACTGTGTCACCCATATGTGGGATTGCAATTGTGCTCATCCAAGGAATGTTTCTGGGGCGTTGGTCTCGACTCTTCAGAGTTGCGGGTTCCGTGATGCTGGGGGTCATGTGTGGGGGTGACTTTGAGTTTACCTTTGTTGCGCGTGGGGCGTGTTTCAGGCTTCATCATTTTTATGTTCATAGGTGGGAGGGCTCTGTTTTTGCGTTCCGTTGAATTGTAGGCGACTGCGTTGTCCCAGAGTGTGTTCCTAGTTTCGTGCGTGGTGGGCGGGCTTGTTGCTGAGAAGTGTGGCTTTGTGGCTTTGTCTGTCTTGGATTGATGGGAATGGTGCAAGGTGGAATGTCGGGATTTTTTTTTCGTAGTTGCAAAGCGGGAGGCGGCGAGAGGTTTGGGTTGTTGAGGCTTCTTTAGGCGATGTTGAATCGTTTGTATGTGCGACTTAATTGGGGGGGGGGGGGTCGATTGTTTTGCGGATATCTCTGTGTGCAAGGAGATTATTTGTGGTTTACGGGAGATGGCGAAGGGGGGTTCGGGTGCGAGCTCGGGTGGAGGAGCACGTGGCTGGTGAACAGTTTTCTCCTTTTCTTCTGTAGAGGGAGAAGGAGCTTCGGGGGACTATTGTCTTCACTGGCCTCCATCGTCAGGATGGTTCAGTGTTGGCAAACATGGATGGGGTCCTGTTGTTTGTGTGGCAGGAGTGGAGGCGTTGTAATGGGAGATTGAGGTGGATGAGAGACTTGCTTCTTCCTTTTTACGTCATTGCTCGCCGGGGTTGTCAGCTGAGAATTGTTCTATTCTGGCGGGGCAGGTTTCGTTGGCTGAGCTTCTGGGTGTGGTGTGGTCCTTTCGGTCCGAGCGGGTGCCTGGTTTGGATGGGCTTCCTGTGGAGTTTTATGTTATCTTTTGGGATGAGCTTGGCAGAGATTTTTTGGAGGTGGTGCGTTACTGTTTGTGGGGCTGTGTTTTGCCTGTGTCCCACTATGATGAGATGATTTGCATTTTCTGTCCAGTTGTAGGCCGATCACTTTGATGAATGTTATTATAAATTTGTGTCAAAGTTGTTGGCGGGACGATGTTGGGGATTTTATTGGTTTTGCGGTTTCTGTTGAGCAATTTTGTGGTGTTTTGTGTAGGTTTCTGCTTCATTGCAATTCTCTTTTTCGTGATATGCTTGTGTATGTCTCTGAGTTTGCCTGCCTGCAGCGATGGTCAGCTTGGATTGGTCTAAGGCGTTCGACTGTGTCGATCTGCTGTGTTGCAGGCCATGGTGCGTTTTGAGTTTCCTCCCTAGTTTGCTGCTTGGGTTCGCATGTTGTATGCTCGCAGTTGTAGTCGTGTTTGTAATAATGGGTTCTTTAGTGCCCCCCCTTTGCCGTTCACTGGTTGGTGCAGCAGGGATGTGGCTGTTTGTGCACCTCCTCTGTATTCGTGGATGGTGGGGATTATGAGGGTCCTCTATCAAGTCCCAGGGTTTATATCTCTCTCATGTCGGGGGAGGGGGGGGTTATGGTGCTCTCTTTTGTTGCATGCGCCATCAGGTCGAGGGTTTGTTTCCGTGCTGGAATTGAGGGGGGGGGGGGGACTTGGTCAGTTTTGGGAGGGTAGCATCTGGCGCCACGGCAGAGAGAGCTTCTCTTTCATATGCTGCACGAGTCATTGCCGACCAATGATCGTTTGTGTATGCTTGGGTCGAGCCCCAAGCCCCCAATGGTGACTACCTCGTCCCCTGGCGCGGCTCCTTCTCTAGTTGTAACTACTGCGCCTTTTAACCCCTCTCTCTCTCTGGGGGTTCTCACGGCCGTCCTCGTCACGGCCACCCTCGCTCGATTCCTTCCAGTTCTGCTACCTATCAAGCCTTGTTTGGTCCCGCTTCGTGGACCAAATATTTTGATCTCCTCCCTCTTGATTCTGCACCTCCTGACGATTTCTCCCTCCATCGACATCTCGTTGATTCCGTGGATGCCTCCATTACTTTCAACCCCACTCGTCTCACCAGACTTCCCCATTCTTAATCCTTTTGTACCACGCTCTCTTTTTACCTATAAGGTTCTTCAAATTCTTTGTTATCTACTTTGGGTCATTAGTATTCGATCTATTCAATTTGTATGGTATACTACGTTCCTGTGCTTTGCTTAGAATATTCTTAATTAAGTTATATATTGAATCTACATCGAAATCCCCTTTTACGTCACCTATCGCTGGGATCATGTCTTGCTCCAAGACCGGCCCACCCCCCATGCCCAAGACTTTCCAATCTATTTGACCCAAAAAAATTCTTAGGCTATTAAAATCAGCATTTCGAAAATCTGGTACTTTAACAGAATTTTCTCCTACAGGTCTATTCTATTCTATGCTAAATCTGATTTCTTTGTGATCACTATTCCCTAGCTCACTCCCTATTTCGCTGTTATTAATTTATGTTTCCCTGTTAGTTAACACTAAATCTTAAGTATTATTTTCCCGCGTTGGTTCCTTAATGTGTTGGCTAAGAAAGCAATCGTCAATTAATTCTAGAAAATCTTCTGTTTCATTATTCCCTGTTCTGTTAGACCAATTTATTCCTGAAATTAAAGTCACCCATGACGCAAATACTGCTAAACCTAGATGCTCTAGATATTTCATCCCATAGATGCTTTGCTTCCATCCTGTTTAAGTTTGGTTTAAGTCTAACTGTTTAAGTCTAGGCCAAAGTCAGCCATCCAAGGTAAGGCCTCCCCATTTTAGTTAATAATATATGTAGTCTAATACTGTAGTGAAAGTCTACTATTCGATAATTTTGATTGACTACATATAAACCATAAACCCCCAGAATGTGTGGGAAAGCGATTTGTGGGACATTTTAAATCATACAGTCCACTTCAAACATCATATAATTTGATATCGAAATATATAAATTAACGTAATATATAAATTATTATATAAATTAATATAAACTAAAATATAAATCCCATGAGCCATTTTTCCCGCAAACAGTTAGCAGGTCACAGAAGGCATCAGTGTGCTCCTGACAACGGGAAGCAACAGTCAACATGTCATAGCCGGCAACAGTGTGCTCCTGACAACAGATAGCAAGTGCTAACAGGTCACAGCCGGCAACAGTGTGCTCCTGACAACAGGCAGCAGCAGTCAACAGGTCGCAGTCACCAACAGTGTGCTCTTGACAACAGGTAGCAACAGTTAACAGGTCACAGCTGGCAACAGTGTACTCCTGACAACAGGCAGCAACAGTAAGCAGGTCACAGCCGGCAACAGTGTACTCCTGACAACAGGCAGCAGCAGTCAACAGGTCACTGCCGGCAACAGTGGGCTCCTGACAACAGGCAGCAGCAGTCAACAGGTCACAGCAGGCAACAGTGTGCTCCTGACAACAGGCAACAGCCAGTTGAGATTCCTCCACACCGTGATGGAGGCCGCTGCCGGAATATTAGCCAGCAGGTGCAGAGAGAACAGTAGTCTCCGCAGGAATCTGGTGAGTGCTCAGGGAGAGGAGAACTCCGCCAGTCAGTTGGATTAATTTATTGTTAGTGTAACGACCCCCCTCCCCCCCCATCACCTTAACTTATTAGCTACATTTGGTAGTGTGATCGTTACATAAGGGCGCCTTTATTTCTTACATTATCAACTCTACTAAAACCTTAATAATTTGGGATTCTTGTTAATAGAAGTATCTAAAGGTCTTAGACAAAATACAAGACGGAGCCACAAATCTACTGGGAACTATATTAGATGCATCCAACCCAATGTCTAATATCCAGACTCCCCAACAGAGAAGAGTTATGGCTGGCGGTGTGTGAGGTTTACTCGCCACAAGAGGCACAACCCGCACTTAGCTGCTCTACAACTCCCTCCCACAACAAGTCGGAACAAGTTGACCCACAAAGCTCAGTCAATACAGGGATTCAAACATTCTGGGTCATGTAGTACAGTGGTCTACGTCATCGACTAACAACAAAATATTCCGGATTTAATCTCTGAGTGGGACAATTATAGTAAGGCATGTTTCCTTTCATCTGATGCGTCTGTCCACCAAGTAGTAAATAGGTGTCTGGGAGTTAACCAACTGTTGTGGGTTGCATACTGAGAAAAGGAGGGGACCACGATAAGCCTAAGTACAGGCTTTCTTTCCCCAATAACAAGAATTATCTGGTAAATAAATAACCTTTACCACATAATGGTGTTCAATATATTTTTATTTACAGAAAGAGTGCAGTGCTGGCTTGGAACCCTGAACTGCACTCTTCGCCTAACTCTACACTCTCATCTTAGGTGCAATATGCACCTAACCATGTTGTTGAACTATACCATAATGAGCACTATACTGAACTGTTCGTGGGCGTGTATGGGTCTCAGGCAAGGTTGTGAACTATACTAAACTGTTCGTGGGTGTGTATGGGTCTCAGGCAAGGTTGTGAACTATACTACACTGTTGGTGGGTGTGTATGGGTCTCAGGAAAGGTTGTGAACTATACTACACTGATAGTGGGTGTGTATGGGTATCAGGAAAGGTTGTGAACTATACTACACTGTTGGTGGGTGTGTATGGGTCTCAGGCAAGGTTGTGAACTATACTACACTGTTGGTGGGTGTGTATGGGTCTCAGGAAAGGTTGTGAACTATACTACACTGTTGGTGTGTGTGTGTATGGGTCTCAGGAAAGGTTGTGAACTATACTACACTGTTGGTGGGTGTGTATGGGTCTCAGGAAAGGTTGTGAACTATACTACACTGTTGGTGTGTGTGTATGGGTCTCAGGAAAGGTTGTGAACTATACTACACTGTTAGTGGGTGTGTATGGGTCTCAGGAAAGGTTGTGAACTATACTACACTGTTGGTGGGTGTGTATGGGTCTCAGGAAAGGTTGTGAACTATACTACACTGTTGGTGGGTGTGTATGGGTCTCAGGCAAGGTTGTGAACTATACTACACTGTTGGTGGGTGTGTATGGGTCTCAGGAAAGGTTGTGAACTATACTACACTGTTGGTGTGTGTGTATGGGTCTCAGGAAAGGTTGTGAACTATACTACACTGTTGGTGTGTGTGTATGGGTCTCAGGAAAGGTTGTGAACTATACTACACTGTTGGTGTGTGTGTATGGGTCTCAGGAAAGGTTGTGAACTATACTACACTGTTAGTGGGTGTGTATGGGTCTCAGGAAAGGTTGTGAACTATACTACACTGTTGGTGGGTGTGTATGGGTCTCAGGAAAGGTTGTGAACTATACTACACTGTTGGTGGGTGTGTATGGGTCTCAGGCAAGGTTGTGAACTATACTACACTGTTGGTGGGTGTGTATGGGTCTCAGGAAAGGTTGTGAACTATACTACACTGTTGGTGTGTGTGTATGGGTCTCAGGAAAGGTTGTGAACTATACTACACTGTTGGTGTGTGTGTATGGGTCTCAGGAAAGGTTGTGAACTATACTACACTGTTAGTGGGTGTGTATGGGTCTCAGGAAAGGTTGTGAACTATACTACACTGTTGGTGGGTGTGTATGGGTCTCAGGAAAGGTTGTGAACTATACTACACTGTTGGTGGGTGTGTATGGGTCTCAGGCAAGGTTGTGAACTATACTACACTGTTGGTGGGTGTGTATGGGTCTCAGGAAAGGTTGTGAACTATACTACACTGTTGGTGTGTGTGTATGGGTCTCAGGAAAGGTTGTGAACTATACTACACTGTTGGTGTGTGTGTATGGGTCTCAGGAAAGGTTGTGAACTATACTACACTGTTGGTGTGTGTGTATGGGTCTCAGGAAAGGTTGTGAACTATACTACACTGTTAGTGGGTGTGTATGGGTCTCAGGAAAGGTTGTGAACTATACTACACTGTTGGTGGGTGTGTATGGGTCTCAGGAAAGGTTGTGAACTATACTACACTGTTGGTGGGTGTGTATGGGTCTCAGGCAAGGTTGTGAACTATACTACACTGTTGGTGGGTGTGTATGGGTCTCAGGAAAGGTTGTGAACTATACTACACTGTTGGTGTGTGTGTATGGGTCTCAGGAAAGGTTGTGAACTATACTACACTGTTGGTGTGTGTGTATGGGTCCCTGCAGTAGACAACCTTCCTCGGTCATGACCAACATGTCCCTGCAGTAGACAACCGGCCTCGGTCATGACCAACATGTCCCTGCAGTAGACAACCGGCCTCGGTCATGACCAACATGTCCCTGCAGTAGACAACCGGCCTCGGTCATGACCAACATGTCCCTGCAGTAGACAACCGGCCTCGGTCATGACCAACATGTCCCTGCAGTAGACTACCGGCCTCGGTCATGACCAACATGTCCCTGCAGTAGACAACCTTCCTCGGTCATGACCAACATGTCCCTGCAGTAGACAACCGGCCTCGGTCATGACCAACATGTCCCTGCAGTAGACAACCGGCCTCGGTCATGACCAACATGTCC
The DNA here is from genome assembly GCF_040958095.1 of Procambarus clarkii. Classification (NCBI taxonomy): domain Eukaryota; kingdom Metazoa; phylum Arthropoda; class Malacostraca; order Decapoda; family Cambaridae; genus Procambarus; species Procambarus clarkii. The sequence goes on along the minus strand of NC_091180.1, from coordinate 10,306,981 downwards.
CTGCAGTAGACTACCGGCCTCGGTCATGACCAACATATCCCTGCAGTAGACAACCGGCCTCGGTCATGACCAACATGTCCCTGCAGTAGACAACCGGCCTCGGTCATGACCAACATGTCCCTGCAGTAGACAACCGGCCTCGGTCATGACCAACATGTCCCTGCAGTAGACTACCGGCCTCGGTCATGACCAACATATCCCTGCAGTAGACAACCGGCCTCGGTCATGACCAACATATCCCTGCAGTAATAATAAGGAAACCGCCATTAGCCAAAACAATAACATTCATGTTCAGGAAAGGATTGAGTGTTCAGAGCCTTGACAGACTTGAGGAAGTGAGTCCGGGCATAATGAAAGCCAAAAGATCACACGGATCGAGGTTTCAGGTTGTCTCCGTCTTACTCATTAAGACTGACAGGAGGAGAGCTACCACGGCCAAGAGTCATCAACCATTTACATCACAACTTACGAAACCTGTACATCTTTCCTCACTTATGACCGCTTTGTTTCCATTTATTAAACAGTTTTCAAGTTTTGACACTTCACATTCTATAGCTATTATTGTTATCATGAACTTGGTGCTTCGCAGCTCAAAACTCTTTAATTAGTGTAAACAAAGCCACCATGATCGAGAAAAGATGTACAGGTTTCGTAAGTTGCTGCTCAAAGGCTTGATGAAACCTGGTCCAGTTCCCTGGACCATATGGCCTGCTACACAAAGGTTGTCCTGGAGATCGTAGTTGAGAAAAAATAATATCTCCAAATGTATACAAATAAAAATTGGTGTGAGGAGTTAACTTGCAGAGTGGTAAAGACCCCGATGTGTTATGGCCTTAGAGGCTGAGTTCTTAATATCACACAACACATCACCAAATGTGTACTAGCATCTTTCACTTATATACCACATTATGACTAAGAACTTTATTCATATTAGCTAATATATATTTATTTACTGTAGATAATTATCATGCAATGATAATTTGGGATTCTTGTCAACGTTTATTGGTAAGACTAATAAATAAAATGAAAGACTAAGTCAGAAATCTGAATGCTGTTTTGATCCCCAAGACCTAAGATCTTATATTCCAACTTAACTACTCAGCAGAGATGTTGGTAGTCGGTGTATAATCCAACTTTTGCTCTTAAAATATTGTCTTTTTTCACTCGCATGCACACTATGGCTAAAAATGGACGTAATTTGAAATGAAATCGGCTGACGAAAGTGATGTACTGTCCCGTTTTCTGTTTTCAGTCCTCCGGCTTACTCAGTAAGGTTAGGAGAGGAACTTTCAATTAACGGTTTTCATGACAATTTGAAACCTTAGGAGAATTTCTTGCCCTCCTAACCTACCAGAGGAACCATAAGTTACTGTTTTGGAAAAAAAAAAATCCAAAATTTATTTTAAATTATTTTTAACTAACTGTACCCGGCCATGCATTGCTGTAGCTCAGCAACGCATGTGCGTTGTTGAGCCACAGCAACCTTTCTGTGTCCCCCGGTCCTCCCCCCATTCCCCCTCCCCCATCCCCTCGTCCACCCAACCATTCCCCACTCCTCTTACCTCTTGTCCTCCCAATCATTTTCCTCTCCCTCACCCTCTCGTCATCCCCACCAGTCCCCCCTCCCCTGTCCCCTTGTCTTCCCCACCATCCCCCACTCCTCCGTCCCCTCGTCCTCTCCACCATTCTTTCACTCCCCCATCCCCTCGTCCTTCCTACCATTGCCCTCTCCCCTGTCCCTTCTTCCTCCCCCACTCCCCTGTCCTCTTGTCCTCCCCACCATTCTCCATTCCCCCCCATCCCCTCGTCCCCACCATCCCAAACTCCCCCGTCCCCTCGTCCTCCCCACCATTACCCCCTCCCCTGTCCGATCCATTCCCAAATGATCTGGTATTCCCTTTAGAAAATTGGAAACATCAAATAATCTGATGTTCCCATCACTGAAAAATAAGATGAAGTTAAATCCAAATAAAACAAAATAAAAAATAAGCTATAATCATGAAATGAACAGTATGGTAAACAACACAGGTCAATTCCAAGGCAATGTCACACAAAATAATGAAATCAAAATGAAAATATATCGAAATTTACGAAATTTCAATTTATCAATGCAATCGGAAATATTGAAATGGAATTGTAACATCTTTAGTTTAGTGAGTGTTGCTCCTACGTGCAACAGATAGCACTTTTTCAAAGAAAGCACGGTTTTACCTGTCACAGGTGTGGCATGTTGTTGTTAATTAAGGGGCGACGACGATCGTGGGATCGGATGCGCCCCGGCGTACCCATGATGAGTTAATCGCGAAGCCCGGAAAGGTGAAAAGCCAAGGCTAATCGCGAAACGAGTGTCGCCAATCACTGGAAACTATTATGCCTCACGGTAAAGAACGCAAACCGGCAGATGATTGGGGAGCTCCAGGAGTCCCTCAGGGTGACAAGCACCGGCCCCGCCCCACACAGAGAACACCAGGTAGCAAAACCAAAACTCGGCCCCAACTAAAACGCAAAACCCATCCAGTGTCCTCCGGCAGTGCAGAAGCCGGCCACTCACCACGACTGAGGGCACACCAGGAGCCTACCAAGACCCGCCATCCCCCGGCACCTCTCGGCCAAGCCCGCCCCCGGAACACCGTCACCCCGCCGGGAGAACCAGCCAGAACACGTAAAAAATGCTATCAACAATCCCGTGACCCAAGGCGATATGAGCGCCAGGCGTCGTACAATCGGACCGTTGAATAGGGATGCCAAACGGCAGTAGCAAAGCCAAAACACGAAAATAGAACGTGATCAGGCGGCTCCCAGGCGGAGGTGTCCAGACGTCCGCTCGTCATTAAGGTAGAACCAGGAATCACACGTGTGGCATCTATACTTGCCACACGTGTGAACAGTATGGTAAACAACACAGCTCAGTTCCTACACAATGTCCCACAAAATAATTAAATCAAAATGAAAATAAATCGAAATCTATGAAAATTAAATTAATCAATGCAATCAGAAACATTGAAATGGAATCGTAACATTTAGTATAGCATGTGTTTCTCTTGCCAGCAACAGATGGCGCTGTTTAAAAAAAAAAGCTTGTTTTTACCTGTTTTATTTTTTTACCTATTTACTGTAGGTAATTATCATTATATGACAATTGCCTACAGTAAATAGATATTTAGTAGTTAATATGAATAAAGTTCTTAGTCATGTAGTGGTATATAAGTGAAAGATGCTAGTGCACATTTGGTGATGTGTTGTGTGATATTAAGAACTCGCCTCTAAGGCCATAACACATCGGGGTCTTTACCACTCTGCAAGTTAACTCCTCACACCAATTTTTATTTGTATACATTTGGAGATATTATTTTTTCTCAACTACGATCTCCAGGACAACCTTTGTGTAGCAGGCCATATGGTCCAGGGAACTGGACCAGGTTTCATCAAGCCTTTGAGCAGCAACTTACGAAACCTGTACATCTTTTCTCGATCATGGTGGCTTTGTTTGCACTAATTAAAGAGTTTTGAGCTGCGAAGCACAAAGTTCCTTTTAACAATATTAGCTATAGAATGTAAAGTGTCAAAACTTGAAAACTGTTTAATAAATGGAAACAAAGCGGCCATAAATGAGGAAAGATGCACAGGTTTCGTAAGTTGTGATGTAAATGGTTGATGACTCTTGGCCGTGGTAGCTCTCCTCCTGTCAGTCTTAATGAGTAAGACAGAGAGAAACCTGAAAACTCGATCCGTGTGATCTTTTGGCTTTCATTATGCCCGGACTCACTTCCTCAAGTCTGTCAAGGCTCTGAACACTCAATCCTTTCCTGAACATGAATGTTATTGTTTTGGCTAATGGCGGTTTCCTTATTATTACTGCAGGGATATGTTGGTCATGACCGAGGCCGGTTGTCTACTGCAGGGACATGTTGGTCATGACCGAGGCCGGTTGTCTACTGCAGGGACATGTTGGTCATGACCGAGGCCGGTTGTCTACTGCAGGGACATGTTGGTCATGAACGAGGAAGGTTGTCTACTGCAGGGACATGTTGGTCATGACCGAGGCCGGTTGTCTACTGCAGGGACATGTTGGTCATGACCGAGGCCGGTTGTCTACTGCAGGGACATGTTGGTCATGACCGAGGCCGGTTGTCTACTACTGAGACCCATACACACCCACCAACAGTGTAGTATAGTTCACAACCTTTCCTGAGACCCATACACACCCACCAACTGTGTAGTATAGTTCACAACCTTGCCTGAGACCCATACACACCCACCAACAGTGTAGTATAGTTCACAACCTTTCCTGAGACCCATACACACCCACCAACAGTGTAGTATAGTTCACAACCTTGCCTGAGACCCATACACACCCACTAACAGTGTAGTATAGTTCACAACCTTGCCTGAGACCCATACACACCCACCAACAGTGTAGTATAGTTCACAACCTTGCCTGAGACCCATACACACCCACCAACTGTGTAGTATAGTTCACAACCTTGCCTGAGACCCATACACACCCACCAACAGTGTAGTATAGTTCACAACCTTGCCTGAGACCCATACACACCCACGAACAGTTTAGTATAGTTCACAACCTTGCCTGAGACCCATACACGCCCACGAACAGTTCAGTATAGTTCACAACCTTGCCTGAGACCCATACACGCCCACGAACAGTTCAGTATAGTGCTCATTATGGTATAGTTCAACAACATGGTTAGGTGCATATTGCACCTAAGATGAGAGTGTAGAGTTAGGCGAAGAGTGCAGTTCAGGGTTCCAAGCCAGCACTGCACTCTTTCTGTAAATAAAAATATATTGAACACCATTATGTGGTAAAGGTTATTTATTTACCAGATAATTCCTGTTGTTGGGGAAAGGAAGCCTGTACTTAGGCTTATCGTGGTCCCTTCCTTTTCTCAGTATGCAACCCACAACAGTTGGTTAACTCCCAGACACCTATTTACTACTTGGTGGACAGACGCATCAGATGAAAGGAAACATGCCTTACTATAATTGTCCCACTCAGAGATTAAATCCGGAATATTTTGTTGTTAGTCGATGACGTAGACCACTGTACTACATGACCCAGAATGTTTGAATCCCTGTATTGACTGAGCTTTGTGGGTCAACTTGTTCCGACTTGTTGTGGGAGGGAGTTGTAGAGCAGCTAAGTGCGGGTTGTGCCTCTTGTGGCGAGTAAACCTCACACACCGCCAGCCATAACTCTTCTCTGTTGGGGAGTCTGGATATTAGACATTGGGTTGGATGCATCTAATATAGTTCCCAGTAGATTTGTGGCTCCGTCTTGTATTTTGTCTAAGACCTTTAGATACTTTTATTAACAAGAATCCCAAATTATTAAGGTTTTAGTAGAGTAGATAATGTAAGAAATAAAGGCGCCCTTATGTAACGATCACACTACCAAATGTAGCTAATAAGTTAAGGTGATGGGGGGGGGGGGAGGGGGGTCGTTACACTAACAATAAATTAATCCAACTGACTGGCGGAGATCTCCTCTCCCTGAGCACTCACCAGATTCCTGCGGAGACTACTGTTCTCTCTGCACCTGCTGGCTAATATTCCGGCAGCGGCCTCCATCACGGTGTGGAGGAATCTCAACTGGCTGTTGCCTGTTGTCAGGAGCACACTGTTGCCGGCTGTGACCTGTTGACTGTTGCTGCCAGGAGCACACTGTTGCCTGCTGTGACCTGTTGACTGTTGCTACCTGTTGTCAGGAGCACACTGTTGCCGGCAATATGTATCAAGTCAAACCATGACAAGAGACTCTACGTTCCTGAAAAAAAGACCAGACCAACTAAGTTATAATTGACGATAAAATGGTAGTTAACACTCTGAATACTTGTTCTCGCTAGAGTGTTCACCCTAGTGTTCATGCTAGTCTTCACCCTAGTGTTCACCCTACAGTGTTCACCCTAGAGTGTTCACCCCTAGAGTGTTCACCCCTAGAGTGTTCACGCTAGAGACGTTAGACAACATACCAATATTCATGCAAATGTTTAAAGCGGGGACAGGGTAAATTAAGACATATTCTTATAGAGTGCAAAAATAATCAGGAAAAGCATTGTCAAACTAAAAGATTCAAAAGCCCCAGTTTTGGATGGAATTCAATCTAAAGTCATAAAGGAACTGTTATAGGAACTGTGTCTTCCATTGAAACTCATTTTCAGAAAATCTGTGAACCAAGGGATAGTTTCCCTAAATTGGAAATATGCAAATGTCACCCCTATCCTCAAGAAAGGCAGAAAGAACTCATTTAAAAACTACCGAACGATCACTCTAACCTCTTATATCTGCAAGCTCCTTGAGAGAATCCTAAGGTAGGGAATCATTCACACTGTTGCCGGCTGTGACCTGCTAACTGTCGGTGACTGTTGTCAGGAGCACACACTGTTGCTGGCTGTGACCTGCTTACTGTTGTCAGGAGCACACACTGTTGCCAGCTGTGACCTGCTAACTGTCGGTGACTGTTGTCAGGAGCACACTGTTGCTGGCTGTGACCTGCTTACTGTTGCTGCCTGTTGTCAGGAGCACACACTGTTGCCGACTGTGACCTGCTAACTGTCGCTGATTGTTGTCAGGAGTACACTGTTGCCAGCTGTGACCTGTTGACTGTTGCTGCCTGCTGTTAAGAGCAAACCGTTGCCTGCTATGACCTGTTGACTGTTGCTTCCTGTTGTCAGGAGCACACTGATGCCTTCTGTGACCTGCTAACTGTTTGTGGGACAAATGACTCGTGGAATTTATATTTTAGTTTATATTAATTTATATAATAATTTATATTTTACGTTAATTTATATATTTCGATATCAAATTATATGATGTTTGAAGTGGACTGTATGATTTAAAATGTCCCACAAATCGCTTTCCCACACATTCTGGGGGTTTATGGTTTATATGTAGTCAATCAAAATTATTTAATAGCAGACTTTCACTACAGTATTAGACTACATATATATTATTAACTTAAATGGGGAGGCCTTACCTTGGATGGCTGACTTTGGCCTAGACATCAGTATGAACATGGAAGAACACTCCTCGTGGTTGCGGCTGGCATCAACACATATACTGGTGTACTAGGTAACGCGGCTGGCATCAACACATATACTGGTGTACTAGGTAACTAGTGGTAATTCTTCTTCCTCTCCAATTACACTTAGTATTGTGCCTCGACTCGCATAACTTAACTCAAGTTAAGTTTAACTTAACTCCCAAGTAAATAGGTACTTGGGAGTTAACCAACTGTCATGGAGTTCCATACTGAGAAAAGGAGAGGGAACCACGACTAGCCTAAGTAAAGGCTTTCTGTTCCCGACAACGGGAATTATCTGGTAAATAAATAGCTTTAAGCACAGTGTCGTCCATTTTTGTTAACAGGGTGTAGTAATGGCTTTCAAGCCAGAACTGCACTCTTCACCTAACTCTGCACCTAACTCTGCACCTAACTCTGCACCTAACTCTGCACCTAACTCTTCACCTAACTCTGCACCTAACTCTGCACCTAACTCTGCACCTAACTCTGCACCTAACTCTTCACCTAACTCTTCACCTAACTCTGCACCTAACTCTTCACCTACCTCTGCACCTAACTCTTCACCTAACTCTGCACCTAACTCTGCACCTAACTCTTCACCTAACTCTGCACCTAACTCTTCACCTAACTCTGCACCTAACTCTGCACCTAACTCTTCACCTAACTCTTCACCTAACTCTGCACCTAACTCTGCACCTAACTCTTCACCTAACTCTGCACCTAACTCTGCACCTAACTCTTCACCTAACTCTGCACCTAACTCTTCACCTAACTCTGCACCTAACTCTGCACCTAACTCTTCACCTAACTCTTCACCTAACTCTGCACCTAACTCTTCACCTAACTCTTCACCTAACTCTGCACCTAACTCTTCACCTAACTCTGCACCTAACTCTGCACCTAACTCTTCACCTAACTCTTCACCTAACTCTTCACCTAACTCTGCACCTAACTCTTCACCTAACTCTGCACCTAACTCTGCACCTAACTCTGCACCTAACTCTTCACCTAACTCTGCACCTAACTCTTCACCTAACTCTGCACCTAACTCTTCACCTAACTCTGCACCTAACTCTTCACCTAACTCTGCACCTAACTCTGCACCTAACTCTTCACCTAACTCTGCACCTAACTCTGCACCTAACTCTTCACCTAACTCTTCACCTAACTCTGCACCTAACTCTTCACCTAACTCTGCACCTAACTCTGCACCTAACTCTGCACCTAACTCTTCACCTAACTCTTCACCTAACTCTGCACCTAACTCTTCACCTAACTCTTCACCTAAGTCTGCACCTAACTCTGCACCTAACTCTTCACCTAACTCTGCACCTAACATGAGAGCAAGAGTAAAGAAAACTACAAAGGCCTATTTAGGCCCGCCAAGCAACTCCTGTTTACCCCCACACAAATATTCATATATACGTCTCACAAACGTGGATTAGCGATTCCACGTCTCTTATGGTTGTTATCTGGTAATTACAATGCCAGTATTTACCCAGGTCTGTCCTGAATCATTCAGTTGTACTCTGAGGTGCCAACTGTTCTGACCAAGCGTACGTCCCTTCCCTGCGCCAGTGATGCACTTGTTGGAAGTTTGGTCATGGGACTTCCACTTGTCCAAGTGAAGGTTCTTTTGTCCTCTTTGTATCGACTCCGGCCGTGTAAAGGCAACTTGCCAGACGTTATCGGTTTACTGCATTAATTGTGTGGCTGCTCACCTGTACACTCACTGTCCTGAATTCATTGTAAAATGGAACAGTGTATTCTGAACTTCAAGCACAAGATCAATATTCCTTTCTCCGAGGCAAGACGTCAATTACAGCGCTATAGTCGCCTCCAGGACGTCACATATGCTCGCGTTGCTCGTCAGGAAACTGTGACCCACTCTTCCTTCGGTTCCCTGCTCCGGAATCGTTTCTGTGTTCTCCCCACTAAGACCTTGACTGATGCGCATCATTCTCGTGCCCTCCACAGTCTGCGCCTGGAAGTTCAATAAACCCTTGAACTATATGTTTAACACTTCTCTAACCCTGTCCATGGAGGACAGAAGAAAATGTATATATGGTGGTTAGCATTGTAAATGTGTGGCCAAGTCTGTGGTAGAAAAAAAAAATTCCCTGCCTGTCCTCCACGCATAGTCCGGTCCCCTGCTCCTGTATTTCTCAACAATTCCATTACTAACTCGGGGCCCCTCCCAGCTCCGAATACACTTTTCACTAAAATTGATACCAACATTCCAAACTGTAAAGAGGTCACCGCTTCTCTCCACATAATGCCCTTTTCGTCCGGCCAGAAGCATAAGCCAGATCCCTATTCCTCTTTATTCATGCCCCAACAAGAAATATTTTTCAACTTGTATGTTTAAAGACACCTGGGGCCACTTTGTAACTTGTTGGCTCAATTTCAATGAAACTTTTTTTGACAAAATAGAATTCATAAATTATGCAACTGGTAGAAATTTCAGGTTCGTAAAATAAAGCTGAAAAAAATTATTTTCAACATATTGCTAACATTTAAAAAGTCAGAATAAATTAAAAATTATGGATCAAATTTACACATTTGAAAATTTTGAATTAAATTTCTGTGGTAATTTAATTTATACGCATATATTTTATACAGTTGATAACATTACACATTATGTAGCAATGATGAGAATCGCTCGGAAATTGAGTCGTCAAATAGAGTTTGAAGTTGTAAAAAACATTACGAAGGAAAAATTTGTGAAACATTCCGCCCATGGTTAGGGTTAATTGAAATTCATCGATTTGCTTCTAACTTCCCATAACAATTGTTGGGGATGTGCACTCGAGCATGTTAAAGTTTTGCCCAATAATCTCTTCAAACGAGGGTAAAAAATTATTATTAAAGATGTATTTAAATTGTGAATGTATTTCTATATTGAGCCCTAAACAGTTGGTGGGTGAGTAAGAGTCTCAGGCAAAGTTGAGAACTATACTACATGCTGGTTAGCGTGTATGGGTCTTAGGCAAGGTTGGGAACAATACTACACAATTGGAGGCTTGAATGGGTCTCAGGAGATATTAGGAACTATACTTTACTGTTGGAAGGCGTATATGGTTCTCAGGCAAGGTTGGGGGACTATACTACACTGTTGATGGGCGTATATGGGTCTCAAGGAAGGTTATGAACTATACTACACTGTCGGTGGGCGTGAATGGATCTCAGGCAAGGTTGGGACCTATACTACACTGTAATTTTGTTTATACAAAAGTTGTTACATTCCTGTACAGCCACTGGTATGCAAAGCGTTTCGGGCAAGTCCTTAATCCTATGTTCCCTGGAATACGACCCCCACGAAGAATAGTTTTTACAACCAGGTATCCATTTTACTGATGAGTAAAACAGAGGCTACAGTTAAGGATTTGCACCCCAGTAAATCCTCTCCTGGCCAGGACACGAACCCAGGACAAAGCACCAGGCGAGCGTCTTACCACCACGCCACGGTTTGTTGGTGGTCGTGCATGGGTCTCAGGCAAGGTTGGGAAACTATACTACACAGTTGGTGGGCGTGTATGGGTCTCGGGGAAGGTTGGGAATCTATACTATACTCCTGGTGGGCGTGTATGGTTCTCAGGGAAGGTTGGGAACTATACTACACTCCTGGTGGGCGTGTATGGGTCTCAGGCAAGGTTGGGAAACTATACTACACTCCTGGTGGTCGTGCATGGGTCTCAGGCAAGGTTGGGAAACTATACTACACTCCTGGTGGGCGTGTATGGGTCACTGGCAAGGTTGGGAAACTATACTACACTCCTGGTGGGCGTGTATGGTTCTCAGGGAAGGTTGGGAACTATACTACACTCCTGGTGGGCGTGTATGGGTCTCAGGCAAGGTTGGGAAACTATACTACACTCCTGGTGGGCGTGTATGGGTCACAGGGAAGGTTGGGAACTATACTACACTCCTGGTGGGCGTGTATGGGTCACAGGGAAGGTTGGGAAACTATACTACACTCCTGGTGGGCGTGTATGGGTCTCAGGGAAAGTTGGGAACTATACTACACTGTTGGTGTCATATATGACAGTGTCATATATAACACTGTTGCACGTAACATTTGACGTCTTTAACCATACCTGGCTAGTAGTAGTCTTGTCTGATTCCGTGTTAGGTTTTGTTAAAACCATAGTGAGAAAGTGCTCCGTGGGCCAGGTGTAGAATATCGGGCCGTAGGCTGGTGGGAACTACTAGTTGTTCGACATTTGCCCAATCGTCGTCCTCCTTCAGCTTACTGGGTCTGTACCTGTGGTAGAGCAACTCATTCTCTAGGAAGAACCCAGGGATACTGTCAGGTTGAGTCTCAGCCTGGAAGAATAATGGTATTAAGGAAGGATCTTCCCTCTGTAACTTACAGAACTCCAACATAGTAAGATTCTGGATTCTGTGGTAGGTTCTGAGGGTCTTGAGGGACAGCGGTAGCAGTAGAGTCAGCTGGTTGCGGGCGTGCAGCTTGTGCACGGGTGGTCACCAAAACCGGAGGAGAGACTTCATCACTTTCTTGGACCTCTGCTGAAACATACTTTAAGATGGGATTGTCCACTACAGAGGTACACACCTGGGGTTTATCCATGATGATCAGGTTGGACGGTTGCAGATCTTCGGCCAAGTCATTGTCCAGGAGAAGTTGCATTCCAGACATGGGAAAAGGCTTTTCTCTGATGGCGACTTGGACTTCACCGGTCACGAAAGGACAATCCAGGTGGACTCTGGCGAGTGGATACGGAGTGGTAGCAGTGAGGTCAGTGATAAGGACGGTTTCCCCGGTGTAGTTGACGTTAGGTTTAGCCGATTTCAATATTATTGACTAAAGAGCCGCTGTGTCCCTCAAGATCTTCAATTTGAAACGTCCCTCCGAATCTGTACTGTTGGGAACGACAGTTCCAGGATACAGGTGTTTGCTGAAGAGAGAAAGATCATTAACAGGAACACCAACATTTATCACAGGCTTACCGGACTTAGGAGGAGTCGGTTTGGGTTTAGGTGTTTCACTATAGCCTTTGTATTGAGCTTTTCCACATTTATCTATGGTATGTCCATAGAGCTTGCAATACTTACAATACATTGGGAGCTCGCTTGATCGGTACTCACTTTGTCATAACTATACCAAGACTTCTTACTGGAAGGTGGGTCTGGTGTCAGCCGGTGTATAAGGCTGTAGGTGTCAGCCGACTTCGCACATCTGATGTAGTCGGTTTCTTCTTTGTCTGCTAAATATAAACGGACGGAAGGGGGAACACGTCTCAAGAATTCCTCAACTAAAATGAGGTTGACGAGTTCTGGAAATGTAGACATGTGCTGCTTCCAGCCATTTCATGAAATATCTTTTTGTATTAGCAAATTCTAAAAAGGTGGTGGTACTTGCCTTTAGATAATCACGGAATTTTCGTCTGCAGCTTTCGGTGGAGAGAAGGTAGACGTCCAAAACTGCTTGCTTCAGGGTCTGGTAGTCATTCTCAGACGCTAAGGTAGTGAGAGTAACTGCAGCTCTACCTGTGAGATGCACTCTGAGAAGGGTAGACCATTGATCTGCAGGCCAGCTAAGTTTTTTAGCTAGGGTCTCAAAAGTGGTGAAAAACACGTCTATCTCTGTCTCAACGAATGGTGGCATTAACTTACTTGCATTGGAGACATCGAGACTTACGGGAAGACTGGCGGTAGCTTGTTGGCGCTGAGTGTGGTGTGTAGTTTCCAAGGTGAGTTCTTGTCGACGATATGCTAGAACACTCTCAGCTTGCTTCTTATCGTGCTCACGTTGCATCTCCAGGTGACGTTTTCTTGCTTCAAGCTGTTCCCTCTCCCGCTCACGCTGTAGGGCAGCCTCACGTTCCTTTCGTTGTAGAGCTTCTTTCGCCAGGGCCGCCTCGCGTTCTTGTTCTTCTTTCCTTAGGGCCGCCTCGCGTTCTTGTTCTTCTTTCCTTAGGGCCATCTCGCGTTCCTTTAGGGCCGCCTCGCGTTCCTGTTCTTCTTTCCTTAGGGCCATCTCGCGTTCCTTTAGGGCCACCTCGCGTTCCTGTTCTTCCTTCCTTAGGGCCATCTCGCGTTCCTTTAGGGCCACCTCGCGTTCCTGTTCTTCCTTCCTTAGGGCAGCCTCACGTTCCCGTATCTGGAGAGCTTCTTTTTGTTGTTCACGCTCAATTTTTGCTAGTTCAAGCTTTAGCTTCATAGCTGCCAGAGCATGTTTATCTGCAATAGAATAGTTTTCGTGAACATCAGAGTCTATGATTCCTTCGTCTAAGAGGTAATCCAAGATAAGATTATGCAAGTCATTTTTGTTGGCTCCATGGGGAACATCTAGTTGATACTCGTGTGCAAGAGTTTGTAATTCGGTCCTCTTGGCACGACTTAAGTTCTCTACTTCACCTGCTGAATCACTACGAAATGCTGGGAGACGAAACATGTTGAAAATAACAAATAAATGTACAACGAATATACTGGTGATAATGTAAGTGTCAGTAACAGGATGACGTGGCAACTGGTAACTATCCTATGGTAATTTAATCTTTAACAATTAACGTTAATATTAGTATGGTAAATGGTTAGTCAATCAAAACCGCAGGAAATCTTGTACCCGGTACTCAATATAAGAGAATAAAGGCAAGAAAATCCTACTAAATAAATGAAACCGATAGTTTCTAAAACAAATGAAACATTTAATTGTTTCAAAAGTGAATAAGGTAGTCCAAGAATGTAGGCATACCTTGCCGAGTCTCTATACGACAGAAGCAAGGGGTTTCTTACTTTAATTATATGATACTTTCAAAATTAGCGTTCCTTGTGCTCTGAAAAAAGAAAGCTAGTTCCCTACCTGAGTAAATATCATCATCTCTGACTGACGTGTAGGGGTGCGAGTGTCAACTGGTGACGAGAACTGCTGTTGAGATCCCAACTCAACAACGTAGTCCGTGCTAGAGGAACTATGGCCCTCTGTATCCTCCTGTGGTCGGATTGCAGAAGATAGGGTGCTTTGGCCCGAAGACAAATCAAAGTACCAGGGTACCAAAAATGATGATCTGCCGTAATTTGAGAAATATCCTAGGAACAAAAAGGTGGAATACACGAGTAATAACACTGAGGGAGGGATGACCAATTGAGAGAATGACTGGAGCCTCCAGACACCACGTAATCCAAAGTTATCCAACACTCACAATATGCTACTCTCGGAATGCACAATACACACAGCACCATATAAATATTAAAAGTAATGAAAATATTGAAAAGCAACTGTATCAAAGCCAAGTACGCTTACCACAAATTGATGTTCTAGTACTAGTACCTGAGTGAGGCTCCTTGGATAGGCTCCCATTAATTGTGATGGAAAAAAGTGTAGGTGTTCGACAGTCCTCCCAATGGCTGGTGTCAATGCCTATCACAATTTAAAAAAAAAAATGACTGCGTAGCTGTTGTGTCCTGTGGCAAAGTAAGGCCAAACAAGCAAAACAAATAGTATGAACAATGAAACTTTAATTAGATTGAAAACAAATTAAGAATAAGACAATTCCTTGGCTATGTACAGTGAAAACCCACAAGATTCAAAAAATACCATAAAACAATATAATGGTGACGTTACTCTAAAATGAATAAAGACAATGAAATTAACAGGTGCTGAGAATAAAGCGCTGGCTGAGAATATCCACTAATAGACAGAGCGTATATCAGATGGTTGTTTCAGCTTGAGAGCACAGGATATTCTGACTCCAATGGCTGGTGCAGGCCCAGACATCGGCTAGGTAGATGGTGCTGAGGTGCAGAAGTGTAGACGTCGATTCACCAATCAGAAGTGGGCAGGCTGGAAATGCTAGTTTGATGATCGGCGATGAGGGAGGGGGGGGGAGGTGTAGAGCGAGTGGTATACGGTTGGGCCTGGCAAAACGTATTGACCAAATATGTGCTACACTTGCTTGTAGTATCTACATGTTGTAGATGTACTGAAGTAACATGACGATAGGAAAGAGCAGGCCAAATCTCTCTCGAAGGAGATTATCGTAACAGTATGTTATGATTTTCTTGTGTTATCTTTCATGTTGTACTTCATGAAGTGCTTTGTTGTTGGTCCTTCCGGCCAGTGCTTCTGTTTGCTTTGTTTCTAATGTTACTATGTTTTGTTTTTCTTGTCATTCTTTGATTGCATGTTTGCTTGTTTACGTTGTATTATATTTTGTGTTATGTTCTTGACTTGATGTATACTGTGTTCCTCTTGCGTTATGTTCTTGACTTGATGTATACTGTGTTCCTCTTGCGTTATGTTCTTGACTTGATGTATACTGTGTTCCTCTTGCGTTATGTTCTTGACTTGATGTATACTGTGTTCCTCTTGCGTTATGTTCTTGACTTGATGTATACTGTGTTCCTCTTGCGTTATGTTCTTGACTTGATGTATACTGTGTTCCTCTTGCGTTATGTTCTTGACTTGATGTATACTGTGTTCCTCTTGCGTTATGTTCTTGACTTGATGTATACTGTGTTCCTCTTGCGTTATGTTCTTGACTTGATGTATACTGTGTTCCTCTTGCGTGATGTTCTTGACTTGATGTATACTGTGTTCCTCTTGCGTTATGTTCTTGACTTGATGTATACTGTGTTCCTCTTGTGTGATGTTCTTGACTTGATGTATACTGTGTTCCTCTTGTGTGATGTTCTTGACTTGATGTATACTGTGTTCCTCTTGTGTGATGTTCTTGACTTGATGTATACTGTGTTCCTCTTGTGTGATGTTCTTGACTTGATGTATACTGTGTTCCTCTTGCGTTATGTTCTTGACTTGATGTATACTGTGTTCCTCTTGCGTTATGTTCTTGACTTGATGTATACTGTGTTCCTCTTGCGTTATGTTCTTGACTTGATGTATACTGTGTTCCTCTTGCGTTATGTTCTTGACTTGATGTATACTGTGTTCCTCTTGCGTTATGTTCTTGACTTGATGTATACTGTGTTCCTCTTGCGTTATGTTCTTGACTTGATGTATACTGTGTTCCTCTCGCGTTATGTTCTTGACTTGATGTATACTGTGTTCCTCTCGCGTTATGTTCTTGACTTGATGTATACTGTGTTCCTCTTGCGTTTCCTCCAGTTATGCTCATTGTTGTACTGTGCTCTCGGTCCTTCTGGCCGCTGGTTTTCTGTTTGGCTTTGTTGTTATGTTTCCTGGTTTGTTCTATTGTATTTATTGTATTTAGTTGCATGCTTTCATGTAAAAATATAAAATAATAAAAAATGTGCTGGGACCCATTGAATAGAGGTGTCATAACCGTTCACTCGATGTTCATGAAGAAGTTGAAGGCATGGGGTAAACAAACTTTTTGCACGTTGTTGAAGAGTACGTAATTGCTAGAATCACACTCTTGGATTGTAAATATCCCAACTGGTAATGTTGTGATTATTTGTATAGCTTGATATAAGACATATAATTCAGCCGTGAAAATAGATAGTTGGGTTGGTAACCGCCAGCTCTGCTCGAGATGGTATTCCGGTATCCATACAGCGCTAGTGACCGAGGGTACGTTGTTCATGATGACGTGAGATCCATATGTATCAATCGCTGTGATATTTGGGTAGCAACTTTTCATTTTTGAGACAAAGACTGAGGCTATGGCTGAGTTTGGTGCAGACTTAAAAATGTTGTCTTCGAGTTGTATTGATGTATTAGGAGTTGTATAAACCCAAGGTGGAATAGGGGGGTTTCCCTATTCACTAATAGAATAGTAAGTTGGGTTTCAGAGTTTTGGAGTAGGGAGAGAGGTCTATATTGAGGTTATTTGTAGCCCGTGTGAGGAAAGGTTGCCAGTGATTGGTGGGGAAGTAGGGATTATGTGGGTTAACTGTTGGGTTAATTTTTTATCTGTATGGGTGTATCAGATGAGCAGTGGTACAGAGTGACAGATAGTTGGCACACATTATGTCGTCTGGTGGCTAAGCTTGTGAGGCCCGTTTCCCTGTAAAGTCCGAGGATAGGAGTGGAACGCATTGCGCAACATGTAAGTCGCATGGCATTGTTTTGAATGACCTCAAGGCTCTGTAGGTTAGTAGGCGTAGCTGACGCATATGCCTGGCAACAATAGTCTAGTTGGTTGCGAATGTAGATTGTATAGAAACGGAGCAAGATTTTATGGTGTGCTCCCCAGGTGGTGCCAGTGAGGGCTTTAAGTATGGCGAGTCGGGGTTGTGTCGTCTGTTTAAGATGTTGAATGTGTTCTTTCCATGTAAGTAAGGGCGAGTCGAAGTGCATGCCAAGATAATTATGTTCTCGTTCGTGTTGGATGGGAGTGTTGTGTATTGTGAGGGTGGGGGTAGATGAACAAGTCTTTTTTTTCGTGAAAATCTGATAACAGGTTTTTGTAGTACTAACTTCAAGGCCCCATTGTTGTGTCCAATCTATGAGGTGGTTAAGTGCTGTTTATATTGTTGAGATTGTATTAGGTAGGGTATTGTCTGAATAATACAATGTTAAGAATATTTGCACTCTCCCGAGATGTTTGACAGAGTGAGCCGTTGATCATAAGGGGGAAACGAAGGGAATGTTGGTCGACCGTTAATGCTGTTAAATGTAGCCCAGAGTTTTCAATGTGACGTGGTGTGTGTGTGTGACTGTCACAAACTTTTGTCCATGATGGTCACAGTTGCTGACAGTATGATTTTTTTGGCTGCTGCTGTGGCTCGCCGGAGTGAGAACGTTCCACGTTCCACCATGGTTTAAGTGGTTTGCTAGACCTGTGTCCTGATGTCCTACAGCCACCTTGAACATTAGGGTGGCTGTAGAGCTTATGGCCGAGATGATTGTAGACAGTCGCGTGTTAGGGTATACATCGTCTGTATCTGGGAGACGGACGATATCGGCCCATTTTTTTATCTAGTCTCTTAATGTTCTGCTTGGGGAGCGTTAGGAGGGTGGGGTTGGTGGGGGAAAGTTAGTAAATTTTATAATGAGGGGTTTGTGGTCACTACCAATATCTGGTCCAGTATGAAACTGTAGTTCATGTTGAAAGTGTACAGAGCCAAAGCAGATGTCCATTGAGGCTTCATAATTGGTTCTGTAGTTAAAGTAGGTTGCCAGGTAGGGCCGCGAAAGAAGAATATCTGGTGCAGTGTCTCAGTAGTTATATAGATCGGTGCCTGCAGTGTTCTGGGCACCTCTACTCCATGTGGGGTGGTTAGCATTAAGGTCACCTGTAACAATGATCGGGTGTCGTAATTGGTTAAGACAGAATTCTAGTTCATTTAGGTTTATTGTGCCACCAGGGTTGTATATACCCAGAAAGGATATGTGTGTACCATTGTAAGTTATTAAGCATGCTAAAATTTTTAGTGAACCTTTCACAAAATGCTTAAGTGTTACAGGTTTACATGTCATATTACTTCTTGTTAGGAGGAAAATATCACCTCCCATAAGGTTGGGTCTGTCCAGTCTCTGCATCTGAAAGTTTTTAAATATAGGATTTTGTTTGGGAGTGAGACAGGACTCGGTTATGAAAGCTAAGTCCGATTTGGATGAGTAAAGGAATTGTTTAAGTTCTGTGAGAGATGTTTTAATGATTTTTGCGTTCCAAGTCATAAAGGTTAGGGGAGCCATTTAGGATATTTAGGTTATGGATGAGTCTGTTTTTCTTGGCATGCCAATAGTAGTACGTGTTATATACCTAGATGTGGATGGGGGCTGTGTCTTACTCTTGGTACTGGTGGTTGGGGTTTGTGGCAAGTCAGTCTGGGGGAGTGATTTTGGTAAGGTACCCGGAAACACAAACCGTAACTATCTCTATTTTCCGCTTGTTACAACTTGTAATAAAGTTGTTCCATCTTGGCTTAACGTGTTTATGATGTATTAGAACGTTGTTACAACTTGCTATATTGGTTGTTATAACTGGTTAGGTGTTAAAACTTGTTCGAACGTTGTAGCAACGTCGTAGTTTCGGTGTGTGTTTGCCGGTCACGTGTGCTAAGGATTTATTTAGAAGTTTTCCATCATCAGTTCAAACGATGTGTGTCCGGCAATGGTAGCTTTGTTTGAGTGGATGTTAGTATCTGTAGCTGTTGATGTGATGTCTGTTGTGTCAGCCTCAGGGATAGGTTGTGTTACTTGTGTAAAGAATTTAGTGAGAAGTCTGTCCAGCGACTTTTCAAGAGCATTTTCGATGCGAGTGACAAGAGTTTCAACAAGACCAGGACTTGGGATGCGGGATTGTCGGTGACAGACATATCAGGTACACGCAAAGGTTGTGGTTCAGTGTGAGGTAGAGGTTGATGATGGGTTGAGTTAGGTTGTTTCAAAGTACTATTATATTGCAGGTTGGTGGTAGGGAGAACCTTAGTTTTTGCTGCTGCTGCTGCCATGTATGAAGGACATTGTTTGAATGTAATGTCATGATCACCACCACAGTTGGAGCAGGTGAGTATATCTGATGCACAGTTTTGTGTGTAGTGGGAACCAGAGCATTTCTCACATTTAATATCTTTGGTGCATTTTTTTTTTTTTTTTGCAGGGATATTCCTGCGCGGGCCCTAAGCCTCTGGCTGGCCCACTTAGTCTTTGGTGCAGCCTTTCGAGGTATAGTTAAAACCTTTACATCTAAAGCACTGATTGGGACGTTGTACATTCACCTCTAGTTTATGGAGGAAGTCGTTTAACCAAATCCTATCAGAGGGAATGTAGTCTAGAAAAGAAAGTAGGGCAGTGCCTGTATCGCTCAGTTTTCCGTTTGTTCTTCGCATAAATTTTTTGACTCCAAAGCTTGGAATGCCATCTGCCTGAAGTTGTGCCTTGATGTTGTCTGCACTAATGTCTACAACATCGCGGATTACATATTTTGCTAATCGGTCCCCTAGTGGTTTGAAGCATGACTTTGTATCCACAGATGTCAGTAATGTTTGATAGCTCAAGTTCCTCGTTGTGTTTGTGGTCCACTGCGATCATGTTCCATTGTTTATTAGGTCTCATATTGTGCACGTTGTTCTCAATACCTTGGTAATGGTGTTATATAAGATACTTTGTGCCCTGCTATTTCTGAAAACACTCCCATCTTCGCCATCAAAGGCAATAATGAAATTTTGCAAATCACTCAGTCACTCAATAAGAATCTGCGTCAAAATGCGACTCTCCATTTTAGGAGAACAGGTTGCCGTGTTTGGGACAACACAGTTCACTTCACGGAACTACAGAATACAGTACTTACTGTTATATGATGCCCCCTGTGGTCTCATTAGTCCCACCAGGCCTTGTCTTCACACAAACGTATTTCTAAGAATGGAATCCATAGTCCGCCCGTCTCCTTCAGTTCTGCTGGTCATGACTGCTCTGCCACTTAGTTATCAGTCTCCATCTTGTCTTCCTTTTGGGTATAACTATGAGGCTTCAGCTCTTGGTCCAAGGCCAGCCCTCAGGCACTCCTAGCCTATCACCAATCTGGCTGCAGCCTGGTCAAAACTGTCGGTAGAAGTCCGCACGCTCTCTGCAACACCCAGTGAAGTCCTGTCGATCAAAACATGGTCGATCCGACGTACTGAGTAACAGTTCAGAAGGATGATTCAAGGATCATAGCTAAGATCACCAGGACTGTACCCCTTGAAGAACAGCAGTCAAGTTCCTGTGACTTGTTTTTTTCTAGCAGCTATCAGCTGTTTTTTTTTTTTTTTTTTTTTGAGATATATACAAGAGTTGTTACATTCTTGTACAGCCACTAGTACGCGTAGCGTTTCGGGCAGGTCCCTGGAATACGATACCCTGCCGCGAAGAATCGTTTTTTCATCCAAGTACACATTTTACTGTTGCGTTAAACAGAGGCTACAGTTAAGGAATTGCGCCCAGTAAATCCTCCCCGGCCAGGATACGAATCCATGACATAGCGCTCGCGGAACGCCAGGCGAGTGTCTTACCACTACACCACGGAGACTGTATTTAGACCAATAAGAGATCAGGATATAGTGGGAGTGTGTTTAGGGAGCTCAATGCCCATTGGTTAAAAATTGTTTTGTTCCTGCATTCCGATCTGTCCCGGGACGTCTCGGCTCTTCCGGCGCCATCTTGGTCTAGAATTGTCCTTACTGACACTGGGTTACCACCCTTAATATTACATTGCAGATCTGTGGATCGTAATTTTCAAGGCTTGTGCTCTGTTGCTTCTAGATACGAGCTGGGACCAGTACGACTCTCACAGACTAGCCAGTTGGGTTACAGAAGGGTATTGGTCACCTCAGCACTGGCTACTCAAAACTTTTCTAGACTTTTTCTAGAATTGTAATGTTTAGAAATTAAACAAAATTAAGAATGAGTGATGTACAGAGCGGAGTAGCAAGTTTAGAGGATAGAATAAAACAGCTATTCAGCGGAGAGAGCAGGAATACCTCAGCTGGATATTTGCAATTATTAATGAATTACTGTCCCAAAGATATGGCTTAATGACATTCATTTTAAATCCAATGAAAATTAAATCTGTTACATAACCTGTGTGTTCTGAGAACATTTAAACCAGGCTGGTTCCTAAACCTGTTGGTGTAAAATACTGACTGTATGCAAATGTCTGTAACTTCGTGGTATATTTAATTAAGGTTAAGTTGTCCATCAAATTGTTATACCATTCATAATTTTATGCAACATGTTTATACAACATAAAGTTCATCGCTCTAATTGTAAGTTAAATTTGTTTTACTGTTGTACACTTGTTTAATCCAGTCACAACTGTTAGTATTTGTAAATTACTTACGAATAATTCTTCTAAATCTAAATGATCTATGTTATCATTATAATAGTTAATTGTTTTGCTATTATTAAAACAAATATAAATAATGTTATTTATTTATAATTAATAATAATTATTTGGAACTACATAATTATAAATGTACAACGAATGTATTAATAAAGTTATTATTAATATTGAAGACTAATAAAAATTATTACACAAGTGGACTTAGGAGTGTAAGTACAACCAATAAGTGGCAGGAGTCCAGGGGCCAGATTCACGAAAGCACTTACGCAAGCACTTACGAACGTGTACATCTTTTCTCAATCTTTGGCGGCTTTGTTTACAATTATTAAACAGTTAATGAGCTCCGAAGCACCAGGAGGCTGTTTATAACAATAACAACAGTTGATTGGCAAGTTTTCACGCTTGTAAACTGTTTAATAAATGTAACCAAAGCCGTCAAAGATTGAGAAAAGATGTACAAGATCGTAAGTACTTGCGTAAGTACTTTCGTGAATCTGGCCCCTGGCTATATAGTTTGCTACGAACATTGCCCTTCAAGACAGTCAGGGGTCGAGCTACCAGTCTCCTGCACCAGAGGGTCGCCCTACCCACGGGGCTTTACCCGGGATAACTTACGAACATGGCCCTTCAAGACAGTCAGGGGTCGAGCTACCAGTCTCCTGCACCAGAGGGTCGCCCTACCCACGGGGCTTTACCCGGGATAACTTAGTTGTGAAGGAAAAACAATTCCAAAACATATAAAAATAAACGTTGCCTTGTGGAGGCAAGTTTCCAGGTGATAAAGACCTCGAAGTGTTAGTGCCGATGTTCTAATAGAGATCCCAACGGATTCTTCGGAGTGGATTAAGAGAGCTCCACTCAAGGGGTCAAGAGAGCTCCAGCCACAGGGTAAAGGAAGCTCCAGCCACGGGTAAAGAGAGCTCCAGCCACGGGGTAAAGAGAGCTCCAACCACGGGGTAAAGAGAGCTTCAGCCACGGGGTAAAGAGAGCTCCAACCACGGGGTAAAGAGAGCTTCAGCCACGGGGTAAAGAGAGCTCCAGCCACGGGGTAAAGAGAGCTCCAACCACGGGGTCAAGAGAGCTCCAGCCACAGGGTAAAAGAAGCTCCAGCCACGGGTAAAGAGAGCTCCAGCCACGGGGTAAAGAGAGCTCCAGCCACAGGGTAAAGAGAGCTCCAGCCACGGGGTAAAGAGAGCTCCAACCACGGGGTAAAGAGAGCTCCAGCCACGGGGTAAAGAGAGCTCCAACCACGGGGTAAAGAGAGAGCTCCAGTCCAGGGGTAAAGAGAGCTCCAGCCACAGGGTAAAGAGAGCTCCAACCACGGGGTAAAGAGAGAGCTCCAGTCCAGGGGTAAAGAGAGCTATAGCCACAGGGTAAAGGAATCTCCAGCCACGAGTAAAGAGAGCTCCAACCACGGGGTAAAGAGAGCTCCAGCCACAGGGTAAAGAGAGCTCCAGCCACGGGGTAAAGAGAGCTCCAACCACGGGGTAAAGAGAGCTCCAGCCACGGGGTAAAGAGAGCTCCAACCACGGGGTAAAGAGAGAGCTCCAGTCCAGGGGTAAAGAGAGCTCCAGCCACAGGGTAAAGAGAGCTCCAACCACGGGGTAAAGAGAGCTCCAGCCACGGGGTAAAGAGAGCTCCAGCCACGGGGTAAAGAGAGCTCCAGCCACGGGGTAAAGTGAGCTCTAACAACGGGGAAAATGAGAGCTCCAGCCACGAGGAAAAGAGAGCTCCATCAACGGGGAAAAGAGAGCTCCAACAACGGGGAAAAGAGAGCTCCAGCCATGGGGTAAAGAGAGCTCCAGCCACGGGGTAAAGAGAGAGCTCTAGTCCAGGGGTAAAGAGAGCTCCAGCCACGGGGTAAAGAGAGAGCTCTAGTCCAGGGGTAAAGAGAGCTCCAGCCACGGGGTAAAGAGAGCTCCAGCCACGCCGTAAAGAGAGCTCCAGCCACGGGGTAAAGAGAGCTCCAGCCACGGGGTAAAGATAGCTCCAGCCACGGGGTAAAGTGAGCTCTAACAACGGGGAAAATGAGAGCTCCAGCCACGAGGAAAAGAGAGCTCCATCAACGGGGAAAAGAGAGCTCCAACAACGGGGAAAAGAGAGCTCCAGCCACGGGGTAAAGTGAGCTCTAACAACGGGGAAAATGAGAGCTCCAGCCACGAGGAAAAGAGAGCTCCATCAACGGGGAAAAGAGAGCTCCAACAACGGGGAAAAGAGAGCTCCAACAACGGGGTAAAGAGAGCAACAACAACGGGGAAAAGAGAGCTCCAACAACGGGGTAAAGAGAGCAACAACAACGGGGAAAAGAGAGCTCCAACAACAGGGTAAAGAGAGCTCCAGCCACAAGGTAAAAAAGAGCTCAATCCATGAGTTAAAATTCAACTCTCAGTGTATATACGTCAACCCGTTCTCGCTCAAGACAGCACATATATGACTATATACTTATAGTCTCTATTTTGCTAATGTATGTAGTACCTATGTGGCATATTCCCAGTTATATATTTTTCAAGGCACTGACTTTTATTCGCGTACCAATTTACGTCTCATAGTACGCGTCCATCGCCTTAAACACCAGAATAGTCATGATTGGTTCAATTTTAATTATAATTTTATTTTTCATGTCCCACTTGCGTTGGGAAATTTACGTACTATTCTCCATTTAATTCGAATATCATGGATCAGCTACATTCTATTGAAGGCTTGTAATGTTGTTTTGAGAAATCTTGGTAGTTCTTAGTAAACTGTAATAAGTACTATAAATTATTACATAATATAAAAGTGCTTTGATAATTATCATTATATAGTCATCAATTATCAATAGTCTATGCTTTAAAATGTCAAAAGAGAATGGATTGTAGGAACGTTAATAGAAAACGAAGTTACCTTGGAATGTCTACAAGGTATACTACTGCAAACATGATGGATATAGGCTGAATGTATGTATTTAAGTATGGGTATGGAGTCGACTACCAGCTGTAGGATGGGTATGGGGTCCACTACCATCTGTTGGGTGGGTAAGGGGGGTCCATACCACCTGTAGAATGGGTTTGGGCCCACAACTGCCCCATAGTCTCCGTGGTGTAGTGGTAAGACACTCGCCTGGCGTTCCGCGAGCGCTATGTCATGGGTTCGTATCCTGGCCGGGGAGGATTTACTGGGCGCAATTCCTTAACTGTAGCCTCTGTTTAACGCAACAGTAAAATGTGTACTTGGATGAAAAAACGATTCTTCGCGGCGGGGATCGTATTCCAGGGACCATAGGATTAAGGACTTGCCCGAAACGCTACGCGTACTAGTGGCTGTACAAGAATGTAACAACTCTTGTATATATCTCAAAAAAAAAAAAAAAAAAAAAAAAAAAAAAAAAAAAAAAAAAAAAAAAAAAAAAAAAAAAAAAAAAAAAAAAAAAAAATAGGATGGGTATGTAGTCCACTTCCACCTGTAGGATGGAAATGGGATCCACTACCAACTGTAGGTCTTTCGTCGTCTACCAAATACACAGAGAAAGAGTTTCAGTCTCATTTAAATGGATACTATCACACATAGGAGGCGTACTAGCCTGTCACCTACAGTTACCAGTTACTATTTCATAGTTATATTTTAATGTCCTTGATCATAACGATTTTCCAAGGATTGAAACAGCTTCTGTAGTAGCATCTTGTCAGAGTACAGTAATTTACCTTTGGAAAACCTCGATAGCTGTCGTAAATTAATAATAATTATTTATTGAATGAAAAATCATCCTCAGACGTGTCCACCATGACACGTCTTCCAACATATTCAGTTGTGCAGGCAATCGTAAGAGAAAACCATCCTGAATTTCCTTGAGTTTTCCTGAGAGCCACTCACACGTGCGGCCTCGACGAGGACATGAAGCGGCACATTATCGAAGGTCCCTCCATTTGCCATGATGATCTTTTGCAGCTGTACTTTAAAAGTTAACAGTTTTGTCATATATAAGGCATCGGCGGGTAGGCAGTTCCATCGGTTAATAAATAACCCTGTGAGTGAAGAAGCATCTCACATAAACTGCATCTCTCATTAAGAAGAAAACTAACCCGTGCCCAGAGGACTGGAAGGGATTCGGTGAGCATGGATATATAATTCACAAGTCTCCAGATTCAGTCATCTCTGAAATATGAAAAGGTACAGCTTGGTGCATTCAGATGATAAAGCTGTTTGTTCTGGACTTTCAGATTGGCCAGATTGTGTGAATCTGTATATGAATACATCTTATACGTGTGAAGATTCACATGTTATTTATTTATTTATGTTGGGATTGAGTACTACAGATGTTGGAGGTAGCATGTTCGGAGCAGATGCTCTTTTGTTTATGATCTTGTTAATAATACTTCGTGTACCTGATAATTGTTTTGTTGTTGTTGTTATTGCTGAGAATAAAACCATATGGACGAAGATTGTTTCTCTTCAGCCTCAACCATAACAGTGGCGACGAGGATTAAACATCTCCGGCAGAGAGCCTGGGTACGAGACGTGGTGTGAGGATCAAGAGAGAGCAGGGTACGTCGTGTGGACGAGTGGACGCTTCGCATACAACAGTGGAGTGTGCTACCACCGTGGCCATGGCTACGCCGCTCATGTCAATGGAACCGTTAAACACTGCCAAGATCTCGTTGAACCTGTGGCTCATCCCGCTGGAAGCAAACTTTCAGTACCGGGAGATTAATTATGTTTTTGTTCAATGTCAACCATTATTTTTTGACTAGTTGTATATGAAAAGGGCTGCAATTGTTCTAAGTTTCAGTACTGTAGCCTAAATAGTAAGGGAGATTTTTTTTTTTTTTTATTTTTTCAACTAATTTTACACATTTTCAAGTGTAAATGAACAAACACAACTTTCAGATATAATCATTCTATGACACTTTTCTGACACGTTAGCATATAATAAAGGATCAATAGGAGGGGATTTTCCAAAACGTCTTTAGTTTTCCTAATACAAATAGTCTAAGTTCCCCCAAAATTATGCAAATATATCATGTTTATTGCTATTATAAAATCAATAAATGAACTCAAGATAAAAAGCTTCCTTACGATTTAAGAGACAAAAACGTTACATATAAGGTGTAAGTTTCATGTACATTGAATAAAAAATGAAAGAGATATGCACTTTCAAGTAACATAAATGTTCAAGTAAGTAAAAATTGTCCAGGATTTTTTTTTGTAGTGGATTCACATAATCCTAGCCTATGTGGTAAGGATCTCATGGAAAAAGTGGATATTTTCTTGGCGGGCCTAGATAAATTGTCGATAGTTAAAACAATTAAAAGTGCCGAACAAATGTTAGATAAATATTCAGTGGAGGCAGATAAGCCAATTAATAGCATGGTGGCAAAAATTCACCTGAAAAGTGGGGCTTCACCTAAATTTTTCAAGGCAAGAACAGTGCCGTTTCATTACAAGCAATTGGTAGAATCAGCCCTGGAAAAGCATGTGGCAGAAGGCATCTTAGAGCCAATTACACATAGTGAGTGGGCAGCCCCAATTGTACCAGTGTTGAAGGCAGATCGGAAATCCTTGAGAATCTGTGCAGACTTCAAGGAACTGAACAACCGCATACACTGTGAGAAGTACCCTTTACCTAAGATAGATGAGTTGTTGTCAGTGGTCTGCAAGGGAGCAATTTTTTCTAAGATTGACCTGAAAGATGCTTACTTGCAAATTCCTGTAGAGGAGGAGAGCCAGAAATTGTTAGTGATTAAGACCCACAAGGGGTTATTGAAGTATAAAAGACTTCCTTTTGGACTCTCCTCATCTCCAGCAATTTTTCAGAAATTCATGTCCCAGTTGTTAATAAAAATTGAAGGTGTGGCTAGTTTTTTAGATGACATTATTGTATGTGGAGAGAATGAGGAAGTGCATGATGCTAGATTAGAACAAGTTTTGAATCTTTTGCAAAAGCACAATGTGAAGATTAATAAGGGAAAAACAACGTTGAAGACCAAGGCCATTGAATACTTGGGGTACCATATTTCAGGTAAGGGCTTTACTCCTTCTCACAAAAATGTAGAGGCAATAGTAGAAGCCCCAGCCCCAACTTCAGTTGGGGAAGTACAGTCTTTTGTTGGGATGGTTACATATTTTTGTAAGTTCGTGAAGAACTTTTCAACAAAATTAGCACCCTTGCATGACTTGTTGAAAAAATGGGATAGATTTAAGTGGGCAGCAAGAGAGGAAAATGCATTCAGGAATATTAAGCAGGAATTTATCAATTCTCCAGTGCTCACTAATTTTACAGGTAGACTCCCGTTAAAACTGGAGGTAGATGCTTCCCCAGTAGAAGTGGGTTGTGTATTATTACAGGAAGTAGATGGTCAGGATAAAGTAGTATATTTTGCTAGCAAGAAATTATCTCCTGCGGAACAGAATTATTCTCAGTTAGATAAAGAAACCTTAGCTTTAGTATATGCTGTAAAAAAACTGAGGTATTTTCTGCTGGGGAGGAAATTTCTTGCTAGAACAGACCATGAACCTCTGCTAGGATTGTTGGCAGAGGTAAGCAGATCCCAGTTAATGCCAATGCTAGAATTCAAAGATGAGCATTACTACTCTCGCAGTTTGAGTATGATTTAGAGTTTAAGCCAGGCAAGGATAATGTAGTAGCTGATGCATTAAGTAGATTGCCTGTGACAGAAGAATTAAATTCCAGTATTCCAGTGGAGTATGTTAACCTGGGTATGTTAAACCTCGTTTCTGCCCGAAACGCTTTGCGTAATAGTGGCTTTAGGCATTGTACGTACTAGCTCTATCTATAATTCCATTACCTTTTGTATCTCACCATGTATATATGTACTTTACCTGAATATATATTTGTATTGGTGGAATCTATGTCTTTTGAGGATATTTCATTCCAGACTATTAGGAAGGCAACTGGTTGATCAAATTGATCAACAATTTGCAACATCTGCTGATGTAGATTTTACTAAAAGTAAACTCTGTCAGCAGAACTTTTCGCATACCTTTTTGCATACGAAAAAAGATTAGAGAAAGTATAGGTCCATTAAAAACTGAGACAGGTCAGATAACGGATAATGACGAAGAGATGAGTAGTATTTTTAATAAATATTTTATCTGTATTTACTAAAGAGGAACTTAACAATATGCCTTCAGCCGAACAAGTATATGTGGGTGGGGACGAGGACAGGTTGACTAGTTTAGCAGTTACCAGGGAGGATGTAATTAAACAAATAGTAAAACTCAAACCAAACAAATCCCCAGGGCCGGATGAACTGTTTGCCAGGGTGCTTAAAGAATGCAAAGAGGAGCTTTGCAGGCCACTGTCTACCATATTTAATAAATTAATAGAGTCAGGCAGAGTGGCATAGTTATGGAAGGTTGCTAATGTGGTACCAATTTTTAAGAAAGGAGATAGATCACTTGCGTCAAGCTATAGGTAAATTAGCCTAACGTCTATTGTGGGAAAGTCACTTGAATCCATAATTGCAAATACCATTCGTCTTCATCTTGAAAAATATATATTAATAAATGATTTAAAACATGGTTTTACAAATGGCCGTTCATGTTTAACAAATTTTATATAATTTTATTCCAGCATAGTTGATACAGTTGATAGTGGTAAGGTTTGAGATGTAGTCCACCTTTACTTTAGCAAAGCTTTTGAAATAGTGTCACATGAAAGACTGATTAAAAAGATATATGCTCATGGTATTGAGGGGTGCTATATTAGGTTGGATTAGGGCATGGATATACCAAAGGAAACAGAGAGTTAGTGTAAATGGGGTTGAGTCAGAGTGGGAAAATGTTGTAAGTGGAGTTCCTCAAGACTCTGTCCTGGGACCTCTGATATTTATAAGATATATAAATAATTTAGATTCGGGTTTGAGCAGCAATATTTGCAAATTTGCTGATGATACAAAACTTGGGATGGAAATAAACACGGGAAAGAACTCACTCTTACTTCAAGACGATCTAAATTATGTTTTGAAATGGTCAAAATATTGACAGATGCGTTGGTTCCTTAGTGTGTTTTATAAGAATGCAATCGTCAATTAATTCTTGAAAATCTTTTGCTTCATTATTCCCTGTTCTGTTAAACCAATTTATTCCACTAAAATTAAAGTCACCCATGACACAAATACTATTAGAACTAGATGCTCTAGATATTTCATCCCATAGGTGCTTTGCTTCCATCCTGTCTACGTTTGGTGGCCTATATATAACTTCTATTACAATATTATTTTTTTCGTTTAATTCTATCCAAATAGATTTTGTGTGTGGCTGGACGGTAGAGCGACGGTCTCGCTTCATGCAGATCGGCGTTCAATCCCCGACCGTCCAAGTGGTTGGGGCACCATTCCTTCCCCCTCGTCCCATCCCAAATCCTTATCCTCACCCCTTCCCAGTGCTATATAGTCGTAATGGCTTGGCACTTTTCCTTGATAATTCCTTCCTTCCTTCAGTTTTGATTCCCTCTTTGAGACTACATTTCAAATTTTTCCTAACATATATAGATACTCCCCCTCCAAGTCTACTATGTCTTTCTGTGAAAAATAGTCTAAATCAATTTATTTGATATTCAGCTAATAGTTCTCTATTTTCTACATTCATCCACGTTTCGGTAAGTGCAATAATATCTATTTTTTATGTGCAGACAAGAGCTCTAGATATTTTATCCCATAGGTGTTTTACTTCCATCCTGTCTAAGTTTGATGGGCTGTATATAACTCCAATTATAAGATTATTGTTTTTTTTTCGTTTAATTCTATTCAAATAGTTTTTGTGTATGGCTCAGTTTTGATTCCCTCTTTGAGGCTACATTTCAAATTTTTCCTAACATATATGGCTACTCCACCTCCCCGTCTACTATGTCTTTCTGTGAAAAATAGACTAAATCTATTTGATATTCAGCTAATAGTTCTCTATTTTCTACATTCATCCACGTTTCAGTAAGTGCAGTAATGTCTTTTTTTTATGTGCAGACAAGAGAATTTAAATCGTTTAATTTGTTTCTTAGACTTCTACTGTTAGTGTAATATTCCCCAAGTGTATTGTTATTTTGAGGCCCTTCTCTTTCCCTGATCATTTTGCCAATTTGTTTCCCCAACAGACACATACTTTTATTACCTCCTTTCTCCATATCAATTCCCATACCACTATCTACTAACAGTTTAACCCAACACAAACAAACGCCACCAACCACTGGTTCCAACGAATACGCAACAACAACAACCTCAGCATTGATAGTTACACCCCATCCCGAGCATATATTTTATTTCTTCCATAGAAGTGTTCCCAGTTGTCTATGAAAGATATTGCATTTGATTTGCAATATTTTTCCAGCCGGCAATTGACACCAAGTGCCCTCGACAACCATTCGTTTCCAACTCCCTTTCTTGGAGGAATGCCAAATATGATCGGGATTCCTCCCTTGCTCCTAATAATTCTATGGCTGTTTTAAACCTCTGTATCAGTTCCTCACTCCTAACTCGTCCAACATCATTTCCACCTGCACTAATACAAATAACGAGTTTGTTCCTATTTCCAGCAATAATATCATTCATGTTGCCAACAATATCACCAATTTCAGCTTCCGGATAGCAAACCCTTAACCTGTTCCCCTTATCTCTTGCAAAAAAATTCTATCCAAATACCTTACCTGGGAATCTCCCACAACCAAAATTCACTTAGTTACTTCATTTACTTTCTGAGCACTGTTACACATCCCTAGTTATGGATATTCATAATATTTAATATAAAATAAATTATTGTATTTAATTTCTTCATATATATGTGTATGCTTTTTTGTCAGTGAAGTAGAACATGGCAGCATAGTTTGGAGGAAGGAGCGGGCTTGCTTGTTGCCCTGTTTAATACCTGTCCATTCCGGGTCAGTTTCTGGACCAAAAGACTGGACGTGTTTATTTGTGGAGTTGCCAGATGCTACCTCTTAAATAACTAATACTTCAGCATATAGCTTATATAAATTTATTACATTTCTATTAATGTCATTTGCATGTTGCAATTTATATTTTATTTCATCTTATGTCTGTGTGAGAACGATTATTTTTCTCATTAATTAGTTTTATTAATTATTCGTTTGCCATCCCTGTCGTGGATGGAGGGGGACGACGGGTGATGAGGGTCGGAGCGTCGGAGAGAGTTCAGTAAGAAGGAGACATTCAGTCGGGGAACGTTATGATAAGTTTGTGATTCTTGATTTTGTTTCATTAGAGTAGATTAATTATCTGGTGAGACATACATACATTATATATATATATATATATATATATATATATATATATATATATATATATATATATATATATATATATATATATATATATATATATATATATATATATATATATATATATATATATATATATATATATATATATATGTGCACGTTTCTGTATCCTATTCTTGTGATATTCTTATCTTTGCACTGGCTTAAGGGGCACTCTGGTATAACGTGTTTTAGATACAGTGACTTACCCTAGACTATTCTTATCACTGTCCCCTGATTATACAATCTGTGTGAACGAGTCGATAACAAGCACTTTGAGGGACCTGCGATTCGTTGCTTTCCTCTTCGAACGAACTGCAGGCTCACCATAGCACTCGTCCTCCAACACGGCAAATTAATTAAAAATCTTTAGGATATCTGTGGGCGGCTTTGTCAAAGTCTTCTTAATTTAAGACACCTGTCCTTTACGACTTTCCAAGACGAGGTCATTTTAATGAGGTCGATGTATTCATCTGTATATACATCGTGCAGTCCCATCATTTCAATATGAGTGGCTGTTCTTTGAATCAAATTTAAACTTGCTGGTTCCATTACGTATGTGTTCTAACAGTTCAACTGACAATGTCGTTTTTGTTATCACGCAGCAGCTTTAGTCTCATCATAAGATTGGTTTCAAATATTCTATCTCGAATGCTAATTATATTTAATTCTTTCCGCACATTGAGAACTTTGGTAGTTATAGGACAGCCAAGTATAATTATGAGTGATTCATTTTGATTTTTTTCCAGTCTATCAATACTTTAGCCATTTTGCAGAACAAAAGCTGGTGCATGATAGTCTATCAGAGACCTTATATATGCTAAATACATCATTTTTGCTATTCTAACATTAACACCGTATCTAGGGCTGTACCCCACTACAGTTCTGAGAGCCTTGAGTCTGTCTCTATTGTTGATGTAACTTATTGACTGCAATCGAGGTACAAGGGATAGACACACCAAGATATTTGAAAGAAGAGACATAGTCTATTGGTATGTTATCTACCTCAAGTTTGCGAGGTCCACTTTTGCGGTTGCCAATTTGTCTGTTAAATACCTTAGTTTTAGCAGCGTTGATTACAAGACCAAGGCTCTCACAAGCTGTATGTATACAATTTAAGATTGTTTGCATTTTGCAGTGGGTTTAAGTATGTACAAGGATGTCATCTGCATAGTTGATAGTGATGTTTGCCGGACTAGTTGGGACTGATTTTAGTAAGGCAATAATTAAAACATTAAATAAGGTAGGACTTAGACACCCCCCCCTCCTTGTTGGGTGCCTAGTTGCATTAATTTAGTTTCACTTTTGTAGCCTTGGAACAGTGCAGAGGACTTCCGGTTGGTAAGATAGCCTCCCCCGTATCCATTGTAATAATTGTCCACCTATATCCATCCTTGCTAATTCGTACATATTCACTTCCCTATCAGAAATATCAAAGGCATTTTTTAAATTGAGAAATGTTGTGTACTTGTGCCTTTTATCTCAATGAACAGTGGGAAAGGTTGATACAGTTGTGTACACTTTTACCATGTGTGAAACCATTGATATCAGGTGACATGTGCTCTTTAACTCTATACAATAATCTATTAAGCACCATTCTCTCAAAGGTTTTGCACATGCAACTGGTCAGTAAGACGGGACGAAAATCATCAGGTTTGGCAGGCTTTGGTACAGGTACCGTAAAACTGCTGGTCCATGATACTGGCAACTGCCCAGTGTCATAACTCGCATTAAACAATTCTAATAATGGGTTACCGGGTACACAATGTATAAGTCTTAGAATATCATAGGTGACACAGTCCTCACCAGGAGCAGTGCTACTGCCCCTGGAGAGGGCTGCATCCAATTCATAATCTGTACATGGAACATCACATTCATCATGTTGCGTGCTCAACATGAAATTTATGAGAGCATTTCTGTCTCTGGACCTCTCCCGCAATTTCTCCCTAGTGCTAGCAGGTAACATTCCAAAGCTGGAAACCTGAGCCCATTTTGTAATTAACTGATAGGCTTTCTGTAGCGGGTAAGGGTGTGAAACTTGTCTATTATTTAGAATGACTGAACTCAGACAAAATGAATGATGAGGGGTTTTGTTAGTGGACTTACCCTGCATACTCCCCGGGGCAAAGCCTGGAAAGGCGTAAACAAGATTATTGGTAAAAATAATAAAGCGGGTATGAATCTCTGCACATCCTTGTGCCTCACTCTTGTCACTTTGCAAGACTGTCACAAATCTACTAAAAACTATACATAATCAACCCGACCCAAGGTCTTATATTCAAACTCAACTACTCAGCAGAGATGTTGCTGGTCAGTGTGTACTTTACTCTCAACAATATCCTGACCCACATTTTGATTCTCTAAAACTCTCCCACAAGAATAAATCACCATATAAGAGCCTTCACAAGTGACCAACTGCTGGATGTTCCCCTTACACAAGTCAACAAATTAAAATGTTTATTTTGCCACATATGTACAAAATTATAAAACTGTTTGTCAAAATGATATAGCAAGTTGTTAGACAAAGGTGTTACAGCAATAATACAAACACATCATAAAATGAAGGTCATATTTTTTCATGCTATTTTTATTAATGATTTATGCAATTAAAATATTTTTAAGTATTTAACATTAAGTACGCAGTCATTGGTGTATCTAATAATTAAAATATATATATACAGATAATTGTTAAAATTTATAATTTTGCAATCTTTTTAAGGGATTAAGGAAAATATTTATAGGCTTCTCTTAAATTATTAAGATACTAGCAGTACCCAGCCACGCGTTACTGTGGCTCAGCAATGTATGTGCGTTGCTTAGCCACAGCAACCTTCTCTGTCCCCCAGTTCTCCCCTCTCACCCGTCTCCTCGGCCTCCCAACCATTCCCCATTCCACCGTCCCCTCGTCCTCCCCACTCCACCATCTTCTCTTCCATCCTACCATACCCTACTCCCCTGTCCCCTTGTCCTCCCCACCATTCTCCATTCCCCCATCACCTCGTCCCCACCATTCAAACTCCCCCGTCGCCTCCTCCTCCCCACCACCATCTCTCACTTCCGTCCCCTCGTCATCCTCACCATTCCCCAATCCTCGTCCGATGCCTTCCAAAATGGTCTGATGTTCCCATCAGAAAATTGGGAACATCAAGTGATCTGATGTTCCCATCACTGAAATATAAGAAAAACAGTTAAAAAATTAAATAAAAATATGAAAAAATAAAAAAAAATAAACTATACTCATGAAACGAACAGTATGGTAAACAACACAGCTCAATTACAATGCAATTCACTTAAAATAATTAAATCAAAATGAAAATAAATCAAAATCTATGAAAATTCAATTTATCAATGCAATCAGAAATATTGAAATTGAATTGTAACATATTTAATATAGCATGTGTGTGTGTGTTGCTCATACATGCAACAGATGGCGCTGTTCTTCAAGAAGAGCATAGTTTTACCTGTCACATGTATGGCATCTATACTTATACTTTAAATGAACGGTATGGTAAACAACACAGCTCAATTACAACACAATGTTACACAAAATAATTCAATAAAAAATAAAATAAATCGAAATCTATTAAAATATAATTTATCAATGCAATCGGAAACATTGAAATGGAATTCGTGACATCTTTAATACAGCGTGCATGTTGCTATTGTGCAACAGATGGCGCTGTTTTTCCAAAGGCATATTTTTACCTGTCACAGGAGTGGCATCTATATAGTAGGTATATAAAAAGACGCGCCTATTCGAATGCAACGTTGATTCAAAATTTCAAAGCAATCGGTAAAGAGGTTTCGATGATTTCCCTCACACGAAAACAGTTTTCAGAAAAAGCATTTTTTTTACCGTCACAGAAATGACATCTATGTAGTATGTATATATAAACCTGCTCGGATGCGAATGGAACGTTGTGTGAAAATTTCAAAGCAATCAGTGAAGAACTTTCGTTGATTAGCGGTTATGCACAAACGAACATTTCCATTTCTATTTATATAGATTTATTCTGGAACAGAGAGCCTTATTTACCTCATATAATGAAAAAGGTGATGCCTTAAGTTAAGGATATTCTAGCATCGACATTTGCCTTTGACGTTAAATATCACTTATTTTTGTCTTATTTCCTAATAATATGAAGATATTTATCAGAATTTTCTTTTTTTACCGTGTTTTCTATTTTTTGTCATTATCACAGTGAAATATTGTTTCACTCGTTCTTTTCTAAATAATAATATGTGGATTATAGAAAAATGTTTGGGAACATTTGACAGTGATTGTAATATGTGTTTTAATTATGGGTATTGCCTGAAGGGCATAGTGGTTGAGAAATGACGGCTGGCAGTCTTCTAAGGATATTTATATTATTTAGGAAAACATATTATGAGCTGTTATGGAAACGTTTGATGCATCTCTAATGATATCAGCGGCTGATCCATAATTGATAAGCAATGCAAGTTGTTACATTAGGGAGAAGTTCACATTTATAGTCAGAAAACTATTGAAAAGAAATTTCACCGCATTATAATATAGTGTGCATTAGTGTATGCGAATGATAAAGGTCATTACTACATTATAATATAGTGTGTGTTAGAGTATGCGAGTGATAAAGATCATTATTGTCATGACATCTATAAATGCTTCTGTAATACCTATACTGTTATTGTCTGTAGTGACCCATGGCAGGAGATGAGTATAGACCATCCTGTTATTACCATCAACTCCATCATGCTTGGTCTGAAGGAAAATATTTTGATGTGGACAGATAAACTTGAAGCGTTCAAAAATAAAATTAGTGTTAGAAAAACATCTTTCAAATTATAATTTATAAATTCTTCCCCTTTTCTCAGCTCCTGAGCAATGTAATAGGCAACCACCTAGACACCATTAGGCCCTTGATTCCCGGGAATACGTAACCTCTGGCTGAAAAGAATGTCAAATACTCCCCTTCTCTGTGATTGGAATAATATTATTGGGTTACGAACCTTTCACAGAGTATCGAAGCAGTTCAGAAAACTGCCTCAGTCTGCAGGATAAAGAACAATTGGCCGAACAGAAGTATGATCTCACACTCGAAATATAATGTAGTGAACAGTCATTAGATGTGCTTTGTATTTAATTGAAAACAAGAGTGTCCTGCTGTCTCCCAGAAAGCTATAAACACATAGCTACAATGCTCAAAGCAATACATGTATGAACACCATTTTCGTGTCTAAAGAATATATAACAGAAATAAACTGATGTCTGTGGAAGAAGAACTACGAGTGTGCCTGTCGAAGATGCGACTATGAATTAACTTGCTGAATTAAAATATGCAAGCATAAGTTTTACATTCAATTCGAAAATGTTACTGAAATTAACTGTCAAATTGGTATAAAAGTATTTAGGCTATCTCATCCTAGCCCTTGTACAGAAGCCCTCCAGAAATTCTTTATTCAAGGTCAACACTGTTCAAAATGGATAACTAAAACTAGAATTGAACTCATAATGTACCAGATTTATAATTTGTACCAGGAGACAAAAACGGCACTTTCCTGCCCAGTGGAAGATTACCCATTTTCAGTTTTTAGCCCTCTCTTTCCACCCCAAGAAGCAAATTACAGATTAGCCCAAGCTGCTTCTTGAGGCAAAGCTCAACATCTTAAGCCATATTGATGCTCTGTCCACAGAGCATTCTCTCTCTCAAACCAAGTACACTGATGGTTCCTTACACAGCCCCACTGGTGCAGCTGGAAGTGACAAGCCATTAATGGGTGAGGGCTTGTATTTTGAGTGGGGAGTTCGTATAAACAACTGGGCTTCTACCCTTCAGATTGAACTATTTGCCTTGATTTTTGCACTGAAATGCGAACAAGTCTCCAAACTTACTACATTATTTGAAAGTTACTCTTTTATCGTCCTTAATTGTAACTCTTATCGTCCTTTATTGCACTCAACTCTTTAATACATAACTGTAACATGCTCGTGTCTGAAGCTAGACACAGATACAACAAAATTATTAATGATGGTAACAGAGTTCATTTCATGTAGATTTCATCTCATGTTTGTCTCCGAATGAATGTTAGGGCTGTTGAGTTAGCCAATGGAATATGCCTTTAAAGGAGAAGTTGAGCATAACCTTGGATTGCCCTTAAACAGTCAGCAGTAATACACAAAGAACTTCAACAAAATCTATATTGATCTGAGGCAAAGTGAAACTGACACCTGTAATTCCATATATCCATCTATAGTAGATCTAGTAGATGTACTATCATACAAGAAGAGCCGCACATCTATGGATCATCCAATAAAATCAGCAGACTCTAAGATGTTACTATTGTTCGACTTAGACGACTATAAGTATCTCTGGGAATATATATTACCTGCTGATACAGACCTGACCAAATGTAATGTCAACAAAATTATTCGCACGGTCTGCCACTATGTGATAGAGTGTGAAAAAGATACGTGAATTCAGAGACAATTCAGTAACAAATGTTCACGAATTCAAAATGCTCAGCTACCAGAAATTTTAGCCAAGATTCCCCAGTTTGAATACTGCAGGTAGTAACTGAGTGATTGTAAACTATCCACCGCTGCCCACTGGTTGAGGGGCGATGTGCAGGATAAATATATCAATTATGCCACTAGATCTCCAAATAAGTCAGATGC
Organism: Procambarus clarkii; assembly: GCF_040958095.1. NCBI lineage: Eukaryota > Metazoa > Arthropoda > Malacostraca > Decapoda > Cambaridae > Procambarus > Procambarus clarkii. The sequence goes on along the minus strand of NC_091180.1, from coordinate 10,268,309 downwards.
TTAATTTAGAGACAATACTTGTGGTCGGTCTCAACCCCATTATTGATGTGATGATATGCATATAAATTTGTTACCAGCTCATCATGACTGTAACTTGCTTAAATAAATGAATTTCGGGGTTGAGTCCCTGAGCCCATTATGTGCCTCTAAACCTTTCCACTACCCAAAAGATGGGTAATGGGAGTATAATAAATGAACTAAAAAAAACTAATATGGAGATACTTTATTCTGTTATGTGAATACTTTTGTTATAATGAATGTATTTAAAACAATAAAATGAAACCTTTTTCGTTAACAACCTTATAAAAACATTTCTATTAACACAAAACCATTACAAAATATACTCAAAGTTTGCTACCTGAAAGCAAGATGTAAAGTGAAAATGTTTGCATGTTTTATTAAGTCATAACTAGAAATATGCAATAAATACCTTTGTAATATTTTATTCAAAAGTTTGAGTCAGTTATCACTTATTAGTCCTACAGCTTTACACGTCTCTTGTAACATACCACTGTCGAGCCTTCTGTGCGTCAGGCAAGCAGGCCCTCCTGGTGGAACCTGTGACACCCAGGTAGCGGTTCCCAATCGAACCATCTGTGAGTCAGGCAGGTAGGCCCTCCTGGTGGAACCTGTGACACCCAGGTAGCGGTTCCCAATCGAACCATCTGTGAGTCAGGCAGGTAGGCCCTCCTGGTGGAACCTGTGACACCCAGGTAGCGGTTCCCTATCGAACCATCTGTGAGTCAGGCAGGTAGGCCCTCCTGGTGGAACCTGTGACACCCAGGTAGCGGTTCCCTATCGAACCATCTGTGAGTCAGGCAGGTAGGCCCTCCTGGTAGAACCTGTGTGTCAGCAAGGTAGGGGTTCCCTGTCGATCATTCGATCCTAACATTTGTCAGCAAGGTAGGGGCTCCTGTCGGACCTTGGGTGTGTCAGCCAGGAAGGGGGTTTTCTGTGATTTTAAGAAATATTTCAAGGGTTCATCCAAACAAACAAACAACAAAGTTTGGAATCCGTGACTGATAAATATTTATTTTACACATGAAATTGTGATGAGCTTTAGGCCAAATTGTCCCATACTTTGATAAACAAAATGATATACTTTAAATTACCTGATTATATGACACGATAATATACAAGTATTCGTTGTAAGTATATCATATTAAACAATAGACATAAAATAAATATACACAAATATATTAGCCCCACAAATACTTGCCGGTCAAAGTATGAAGGTTTATAAATTGTCTGGAAGAATTCTTGCAGCTCCTTTCTTTCCGAATTTGTATTACCAAGTGCACATGCGCACCATAACGTAATTATAGAATGATTTAATGCACATATTACTTTGTTTCTATATTACTACAATGCACAACCAGTGAATACGGTCAAAATAAAAAAAAAGCTAATCATATATATTTAACTAGGAGTATACGACAACAATTCGAACTCAAAATTAAGATAGTTTTCATAGATCTTAGATTTGAAACATTAATTATCTTGAAGTCCCGTTTCTAAAGTAATAAAATTAATTAATAATATTCTCTATATTCACACAAGATAGAATACAAGTAACAAAAGCAAATAACTAATTTAGTGTATAAAACCGGTAATACAAAATAAAGACTGTGGATACTGTTTGAGCATTTGTTATTGCCATATTTTTAATGAAACGATCAACGTTGCTACATATTAGTAAATCAACAATTGAATACAGCAACAGTCCTAGCTATTTTTCATTCAACAATCCATATCACAGCTTCTTGTCCTCACTAATATATATTTGAATACGAAACACACTATTTATCTTTCTTCGCAAGAAGAGTTGTACAGCGATCCTCCATACAAAAATTTGTGGAGGTACAGTGTGATGTACCTAATAGACATCAGAGACCGAAAATGAATATTCCAAATGGTTTGCATGACCACTTTATTAACTTTATTAGTTGTATTTCAAAATGGTATCAAGATTACACAATAACGAATGTACAAGCCTTCTCCAGAGATCTCGTTGATATAATTACTACCTACTACGACACATGGGTGTGTTGGGGAACAAGCCGTAAGCCTAGCAGAAGTGGGCAACACCTACCACCACCCAAGTGGGTCCTTGACCCCGTATTTGTTAAAGAACATGAACGAGTTAGGCAGCTTGGAGATGCATACAAACGAACCAAAGCACAACGTGACTTGCATGCATTTCTTGTAGCAAATAGAGGCGCGAGAGACATGAGCAACATTATACGTAATAAATATTGGGAAGCGTTCCTACAAAGTATAAATGAGCAAACAACACTTGTTGAAGTTTGGGATTTTTTTTTTTATTTATTTATAAAAGATCCCAAAGCGGCCTACTCCCAGCCGCCACCATGCCACCAGCTGACACGTCGGTCAGCGGGCGGACCACGCCACCAACACCAAACCACCACCCACGCAGCGCCAAACAACCACTGGGAACGCGAGTGGCGACGACTGCCCCCTCCAGTGGCGAGGCCTGGACTTCAAGTTTGGGAAAAGATACGGAAAATCTCAAGACGCAACCCAACCAAACCACTGCACCACAGCCCACTAGAACAAGCAAACATTCTTGATCAATGGGCACTAACATCAAGCTTACTTAAACTCACTTAAAATTAACATACAGCACAAACTTAATGACATACGCCCCAACAGACGGCGAACCATCAATCTTGCCTGTACAGCTATCGAAGTGGCTCCTGAGCTACCGTGCAGTGAGGACGTGTCGCCTGCTGCTCCAGTGGTTTGAGTCGGTTCTCACTACGTGAAGAGAGCCATGGGGAAGGCTCAGCGCAAGAGGGAATGGAAGCAGCTTTCGGACGAGGAAGGACGGGGGACTGATGTGCCGCAGGCCCCAAAGAAAACTGCTATCGAGGCTTTACCACTTGCTTCTACCAGCAAGTCAGCGGACATAATGGACCTAGAGAGGTCAGCGTCAGTTACACACCAGCCAGTGTCAGTCAATGCTTCTCTGTCCGCAACGCTGCCGCGGGACGGCAGTATGAGTCAGGAGAGGACACCACCGGTTTCACGACAGCCAGTGCCAGCCATTGTTCCTCTCTCCACAGCCCAGCCGCAGGACAGCAGTATGGGACAGGGGAGGACACCACCAGTCTCACACCAGACATCGCCAGCCTCTGCACTTCTTCCAAAATTCAAGATCATGCAGACCGACCACTTTCCTACAGCATATGGAGTAGTAACGGCGATGGAAAAAGAACAACCGGAGCTCAAACTTTCCATTACAGTCAACCTGAAGGGAGAAATAATACTGACACCTCAAGACCAACAGACTGCACATTACTTAGAGAAGGTAAGAGTCCTGCAAGGGAAACCTGTGTGCTTGGTAAAGCTGGACCCTTCAGAAAGACGCACACGAGTCGTGCTTTTGGGATACCCAATCGACTTTCCCCTGGATCCAGTACTAGAACACAAGCAAGTCCTGAATGCGGAACGTTGCCACACAAAAGTAGACAAGGCAGCGACGCGTCAGGTTCTGGTGACCGTCATGGGACATGTGCCAGAAACTTTCGGTCTTGGAAATTGGGGGACATACCGACAGAGGCCATACGTCCCGGAACCCCTACGCTGCTTCAGGTGTCAGAAATACGGCCACCATCAGTCACGCTGCACAGGACAGGAGAGGTGCGGAGTGTGCAGCCTGAGACATCCCAGCAAAGACTGTATTGCCAAGCACAAGGCACACCAGACCACTACAGCCAAATGTCCAAATTGTGGAGGCAAACATCATGCCTGGAGCACAACCTGCTCTGCACGGAAACAAAAAGTGCAGACAGCTCAGGCCAGGATCAACACCCTGCCCAGCAATACATCCACCAACACCAACGTCTGGCACACTCGTGCACAGCCACACCAGCCACCCGCTCTCACGGAGCAAAATTTCCCGAATCTGTCAATTCCGAATCAGACATTACACGAAAGTGTTGCAGAAGTCCAGCAAATGCAAAAGGGCAGAAAACACTTACTTTCGGAATCTACTCACCAGCTATACAGTTTTACCGAGGTCCAGCTGAAGACCATCGTGAAGATCATGGCAGAGACCATTATCAATTGCCTACAGATGACGCAGAACGCCTCACAACAACAGACTCAAGACATCACTTGTGTGATAATGGACAAGATCGTGCAGCAGACCACAGTTACACGAGACATAGACAGTCTCCGACAGGATGGAGCACGAGAGGACAAACGACGCAACTTGGACATACTGACTACCAACAACAGTCGGATAGTCAAGACACCGGAACATCGACATTCACAAACGCAACTGCAAGAAGCAGTGACCACCCACGATCAACAGAATCTTCCAACACAGGAGACAGACAACAACAGCCAATGCAGTCTGATCTGCAGCAACGCCAACAAAGACGTATTGAACAGCAGAGATGCGCAGGTTCCGCCAACACAAGAAACGGCCGCGAGCAATCAATGCAGTCCGACTTGCAGCAATACCAACAACAAAGTGATGGACCACAGTTCTGCACAGATTCCAACAATGCCGGGGTTGACCACGGACAATCAATGCAGTCCGACCTGCTGCACTTCCAACAACATAGCGATGGACCACAGTTATGCACAGATTCCAACAACGTCGGGGATGACCACGAACTATCATTGCAGTCCGATTTGCAGCGACACGACTTGCGAGGCGGAGAATATAGAGGTCGATTCCGAGGAGGAGTTCTAGTAGAACAAGCAACACCAACCGAACCCGTCGTCTGGCCATTACGAATTCTGCAGTGGAACATACAAGGTCTTGGAAATAAAAAACACACACTTCAGGAGGCTGCAATCAGCACGAAAGCAGATATAATCGTTTTGGAAGAAACTCTTTTCCCAGCCACGAAATCCTTCAGATTAGCTGGATATCAGCACTATGTTCTCCCGTATGAGCAGGGGAGACTAAGAGGATTGATGACCCTAGTCAGAAACACCATACCCAGCAAGAAAATAGACTCAGTTTCATGTGGGGATGGAGTAGAGGTATTAGCAGTTACAGTGATTATGGCTAATTTTGAGCTCCTCATATACAACGTCTACAAGCCCCCTAGACGTAAACTAGAAGCAGAGGCAGTGCTTGCCTTGGCCACGCAGGAAAATTTAATTATTGCTGGAGATTTTAATGCTCATCATCCAGAGTTCGGTGCAACTGGGCCAGCCAATGCAGATGGGCGCCATTTAGCTGCAGCTCTGCAAGAAGTACCTGAAATTACACTTCTCAACACTGGGGAACCCACTCACATTCTAGGAGGTTCCCTTGATCTTACATTCATCTCCACAGCACTCCAGCAACAGGCGAAGTGGGAAGTAGACCCGGTGATCACCAGTGACCACTATGCTACTGTCACGACACTCAACCTGGCACGACCTCCTACACCTCCTGCGCGGCCTCGGTGGAATTTAGGAAAGGCCAATTGGAATGTATACCAAGAAGAACTTGAAAAATGGTATGCAACGTACACGCCACCTGAGGATTTGAACATACACGAGACCAATCTGCAGGAAGCCGTTGCAGCTGCTGCGAACAAAGCTATTCCAATCATTATCACAGGTAACACGAAACGAAAGAACTATTGGTTCTATAGTAATGACGTTAAAGAACAGAACCACAGAGTCAATATCTTCAGAAAACATCTAAAGAGAAACCCCACACCAGAAGGTAGAACTCTGCTACGAGCGGTGATATCTGAAGCAAGACGAGTTTCTAGAGAAGTAAAGGAGGCAAGATGGTTTGAGTGGTGTCAAACTCTAAATGAACATAGTAGTCTTGGCAAGATATGGGGTCAGATTAAAACTATATCAGGTCGACCAGTCCGGCCACAGGCATGTATTCAACCATTGCAGGAGGCTGAGAGACTTGCTCTCCAATTTGCAGAAAGAACAGCTTCATATCAGCTTCCTGCAATGGTCCGAAGGCAGCAAGAACACTTAAAACAAGAGAGGATGACAGTCATTCATGAGGGCATAGCTATAAATGACGAATGTGACTGTCCCTTCACCGAACAGGAACTAAGCAGAGCCAAAAAAGGTGGTAAGGACACTGCACCAGGTGCTGATAACATTACATACTCAATGATCGCACATGCAGGTCCTGCTGGAGACCGAGGGATATTGGACGTCATCAATGCGTCTTGGCAGCAAGGCAAACTACCGCCCTCTTGGAAGAAGGCAGACATCATCCCGATTCCTAAGCCGAATGAACCTGGCAATTACAGACCCATTTCATTAACATCATGCGTTAGTAAAACTGCAGAACGGATGGTCTTAAATAGGCTGCTGTGGAAGACTGGAGACCTTCATAAACACATATTTGGCTTCACTAGAGGAGTAGGTACTGCAAACTGCATAGCAACATTACTAGGAACAGTTAACTCAGGTCCAGCTATAGTGGTTTTCCTTGATCTGGAAAAAGCGTTTGAACTTGCAAGCCCGCCAGCAATACTACACACCTTAGTTAAAAAAGGTGTGAGGGGGAAAATGCTAGCATGGATTCAAGATTACCTGAGTCACAGGTATGCCAGAGTAAAGTTGCAAGGACAAGTGTCGGACTACCACTTGCACGAGAATGGGACTCCACAAGGAGGAGTCCTCAGTCCTAGTCTTTTTAACATCCTTATGGAAAACCTTGTTACCATGACCTTTACAGAAGGGGTTACATTGCTAAGCTATGCTGATGATCTAGCATTAGTCATTACGGGTCCTTCACTTCTCAATAAAGCTCAAGGTGCTTTAGATCAAGTGACATCTGAATGCAGTGTTTTAGGGCTAAAAATATCTGCACAGAAGTCTAAGGCGATGAGACTAGGTGGCAAGGCTCCAGACAGGCACCTACGCATTCAAGACATTAGCCTTCAGTGGGTTACACAATATCGATATCTCGGAGTGTGGATTGATTTTAAAATGACATTCCATAAGCAAATTCAATATCTAAAGGAGAAAGCAAAGTCACGAATAAATATAATGAGAGCAATCACAGGGCCCCGTCTAGGAGCGGGACACAGAGTGTTGAGAATGTTTTACATACACGCCGTTCGTTCCCTGGCTGATTATGCAGCGCCTGCCTTACTCACTCTTTCTCCTGGTCAGTGGGCAAACGTTGAGGTTCTTCAAAATGATGCATTGCGGGTCATAACAGGTGCTCCCAGATGGACTAAAATCCTGAACCTCAGACTAGAGACAAAGCTAACGTCGATTGAATTAAGGGTAAAGGGGATTGCTGCGTGCATGCTGACCAAGATATTGACTAGACCTGGAATCAGTTCACTTAAAGACATGATCACTGGAGCACTAACTCTGGACGGAAGAGCCTCCAATGGCAACAGGTGGACCCATTGTGCGATAAACGCCATCGATACATTCGATATGGCAAACACAGTCACTGAGAGGGGTGTCGACGACATACATGCAGACTTTGTTATGCAAGCCCCTTGGGAATCTCTGCCAGCAGACTTTCAGATTATGGCTCTTGACGGGAAGAAGAACCAGACACATCCTCATCTGCTCCGTCACTTTGCACAGATGCATATAAAAGCACACATGGCATCCGACAGCTTCACTTACTTCACGGATGGGTCAGTAGACCAGCAGGGACAAGAAACCGGAGCTGCAGTTAAAGCAGGGAACTCTGTATATAGTTGGAGGCTCTCAAATGGGTGTTCAACTTTACAGACTGAGATGCTAGCCATTCAAAAGGCTTTGGAACATGCTCTTGCTGAACACCGTCAACATGTTATCATCCATACAGATTCGAGAACCGCCATTGACACCTTGCAACAGGAACACATATGTGATAACATCCATCTGATCACCAATGTCTTATCATTCATGCACACACTCAAACGACAAGGCCGACGGGTACTTATCAACTGGGTGCCAAGTCATGTGGGACTATTAGGTAATGACATTGCAGACGAAGCTGCAAAACTTGCTACTAAGAGGAGGAATGTAGACATTTACATACCACAGAGTCTCTCCCAGATGAAGAAAGTGATTCGCAACAGAGCAATGCGAAAGATGTACAGTGACCACAACACAGCAGTTGCAACATCAGGATCTGCGGGTTGGTACAAGAATTCAACCAACTACGTACCACTTAGTTTGATGAACGGGGGCAGTAGAACAACAGAAGTGCACTTACATCGCATCAGGCTTGGATACCCATGTGCATGGGAAATAGGCTTACGGGTTCCGGAAGGTGAGAGGAAATGTCAACACTGTGGAGAAATGTCCGACAGACCACTGGAACATTATCTAACACAGTGCACAGTTACAAACCCGTTAAGATTTCACCTTCGATTCAACAGAGCAGAGGAAGTTGTTAAACACATATGGCAAAATCTTACTGAAGCGACCATTCGAGTCATACATACTCATCCTCCGCCCAGGTAAAACAGAACCAAGCATCACTTAGTGGGCCAGCCAGAGGCTTAGGGCCCGCGCAGGATTATCCCTGCTAAAAAAAAAAAAAAAAAAAAAAAAAAGCTATCGAAGTGTCGGACCTTAATGATGTAACTGAATGGGAATTAAATCATGCACTAAAGATGGGCAAATCTACTGCTCCTGGAGAGGACGATATTACTTACAGTCTACTGAGATTAGTCTCATAAGTACCAGGTAATCCTCTTTTTAGTTGTTGTTTAAGATTCGCTACTTGGAACAAAAAGTTCCAATTAGCACGGGCTATGGTGAGCCCATAGTGGACTTCTCTTTTAGTGTTGTACAGAATGAGTTTAAGTGATGGAGTATTACCTGATGCTTGGACAAAGTGTCATTTTTCCCATCCCCAAATCACACTCCGATAATTATAGACCCATATCTCTAACATCCTGTGTCCGTAAAGTGCTTGAACGCATTGTCCTTAACCGACTCATGTATCGTATACAGGAGCACCTGTCACCCCAACTGTTTGGATTTATGCCTGGGCTCAGTACACAACACTGTTTTGTTGAATACTTGGCTCATATTGAATCTTCCCCTCAAGCAGTCTTCATCGACCTAGCTGCAGCTTTTTGATACAACAAACAGGGAAATCATTCATGAACAGCTTGCTGAGCTAGGAATACAAGGAAAATTATTGAAATGGATAAAGGACTATTTGTCTAATCGAACAGCATATGTTTTGTTTAATGGTGTTAAAAGCACAAAGAGCAAACACTTTGAACTGGGAACTCCTCAAGGAGGTGTCCTCAGCCCCTTGTTGTTCAACGTTTTGATGCATAAACTTATTAAAGATCTTCCAACTAATAATGAAGACACGGTCATTTGTTATGCTGATGATATATGTTTACAGGCTGCCTCCGAGCCTAGAATGCAAGTTCTGTTCGATGCTTTTGCTACTAGAGCTGTGGAATGTGACCTCCTTATCTCTGTACAGAAAACTCATGTCCTCATTCCATGTGGTATTCCACCAGCCATTTATCATATAGATGGGCGAGCACTTGAGAACCGCAAGTCTTACAGATACCTTAGTGTCCCCATTAACGACCCTGGGTACCTTTCTTCTCTCATGAAGAGAGACTGGGAGAGATTAAAGCCCTTGCGGGTCCTTGTTGACGTCAATCATGGAATTAACGTGAGACTTGCTAGAATGTTTTATGTATCATTTATAGGTTCTGTGATTGACTACAATGTTCTACATCTCACACTGTATACTGACAAAGAGCTGAAATCTCTTGAAACCTTGCAAAATGAAGCTATGCGTCTCATCCTTGGGGCTCCAAAGTCCACGAGAATAGTTAATATGAGAGCAGAGTTAAAATTACTTACCATAAGTGAGAATTTTGTTCATTAGCACAGTATCCGGCGATAAGGCATTGAGTAGATCTCGGCAACACATGAAGTTTCAAACTAAACTTCCTAATATGCTACACTCACCTGAGGTCTATAGAAGAAGAGCTAAATCTGATTATGCATTTTGGTTCTACAAGGTAGCCAATTCCATCAAAATCTTAAATATGTACCCAACTCAATTAATGATTAATCAACCAATTACTCCATGGGATAACTTTGATCTATCAGTTGATTTTGTAAATACACCCAAGAAAGATAGTGTACACTCTACATTATTTAAACAGTTAACACTGAAAAACATCACTGAGAGTACTCAGGGTATGGGTAACCATGTGTATCAGTGATATACCGACGGTTCTGTAGAAGGAAGACGATCTACTGGGTGCGCATGTAATATATTTGAACAATCTTTTCTTGTACATACAGCAATGAAGCGTGTCAATGACTGGGCAAGTACAACTCAAACCGAACTTGCAGGCATATACCTTGCCACTGAATTTTTAAAAGAAAAATCAGTGGACTTATATACTGTGACTCGCAGAGTGAGTCACAGTCAGCCTGGCACTGAACGCACATAGTAGTAATACCCAGAAAATAGTCTGATATTTTAATGAATGTTTTAGCTGCAAAAGAAAACAGATTTAAAATTAAATTTCTATGGATACCATTACATGTTGGCATCTCAAGGCACGATACTGTTGATATGCTTGCAAAGACAGCCTGCATACAACTAGTAGAAATTGATATGGGTGTTTCATTAGCAGTGACAAAGAGAATTCTTAAACAAATATTTAATGTAAATCTCACCGACCTAACAAATTCACAAAGACCTGAAATTTGTAGCATTAAATATTATGACATATGAGGAGACATTCACATATGGGACTAATAGAGCAAGAACTCGGCAATGGATGTTATAGTTGCCCCAATACGCCTGGGATATAGACGTATCTGGCAGCTTTCTAACACTCCAAACGTCGAGTACACAATGTGTCAACTTTGTGAAAGAGAAAACTTGCACTCACTTGAACATTGAACTTTTATGAATGTGATGTAACTATATAACCTGAGCTTGTAAAAGCATCTTAATCACCTTCAGTGGTTAAGTTCCTAATCGCACACTAGTTTCTCCATCAGCTATCTTATCCTGTCAGAGTAGAAGAGACTCTGTAGTAGTAGTAGAAGAGACTCAGAGTAGAAGTAGTATGTGTATGTGTGTGTGTGTGTGTGTATATATATGTACATATGTATATGTATGTATATGTACGTGTATAACGTATATGTGGAAGCTGATCAGAATTACATTTCGCGTTTGTAAATGCACATTAATGACACATTGTGAAAGACACCGAACACTTTATGTAGCATACATAAATCTGTGTATGTATTTACGTATGTAGCTTAGCCTAGCATTTTAATGGCACTACAATCACCTTTTGTAGTTGTATTGTTCAATAAATCCCTGACCCATATGTTTGACAAATCTCTCACCCTGTCCATGGAAGACAGAAAAAAAATGTATATATGCTGGTTAGCATTGTAATTGTGTGGCCACGTCTGAGGTAGAAAATAATAATTAAAAAGAGAGTTTGGGGATACCCATATAATACAATTGCCAATTGTATATTATAAGAACGTTGCTTTTGCATAATGTAACCTATTACTACATTAAATATTTGCATAATGTAACCTATTACTACATTAAATATTTTCAGGAACAATCATTATAGTAATAATACCAAAACGTTCATAAATGAAAAAAAAAAAAACATTGGCAGCTACAACCCCCAAAATTCAATCAAATTATTTAGCTGGAAGTGTAGGAAAACAATACCCAGTTGGCAGTTCCTGACTGTACGTTCCAGTCACCACAACACCGAGCCTCGGCAGTTGCTTACGTGTGGTGTGTAATAGCAACTTTAATGTTAAATAATGACAAGAATACAAGACAATTATTTGCTTTTTAAAAAATATTTTTGTATTATTTTAATAACAAAATTGATTAATGCAGATTAAATATTTAATTGAAAGTATGAAGTCGTGAATGAGATTATCTAATATCCAAATCACATTCAAATCTACTACAGGCTGAACAAATCCACAAGGGCCGTGACGAGGATTCGAACCTGCGTCCGGGAGCATCCCAGACGCTGCCTTAACCATGTCGCAGCTCAGTCGATTAAAAAAAAAAAAAAGTTGAAATCGTGACGAATCCTCATCACGGCCCTTGTGGATTTGTTCATTTGATGCATCACATTATTGGGATTTCTGTGTGTCCACTACAGGCTAATTACAGTCTGCACAACTTGAAACTTTAGTTCCGAGTAGCATTTTAAACAATAAATCACATTATAGTGTTTATACATTGAAAATTGTAACCTGCATTTTGGTGAACATAACCAAGATATTTTAGTACTATACAGTGCTGAGGACTAAAGTATTCTTGATGGTTGGTCTCTAAGCTATTTTTTATTTTTACATGCATACAAGTACAATAAAACCAGAACAAAAACAAGCAGACCACAAAAGTACAAAAGCACAAAAAAAAAAAAAAAAATTACAAAATACCGGCGGGAAGGGCCTACAACAAAAACACAACAAGAAGCCAAACACAATGTAAGACAGTACAGAAATGACAACAGTACAATACATAGTACCCAAAAACTCGCCCAACAAAAATAAACCCACAGCCACAAGCCGTAGCACGCAGGAACCGAGAAAACAAACCCGCCCCACCCACACACACACACGTAACCCTGACCCCACATCCATAAACACAATTGTAAACAACACCACAATAAACAGCAAACAAAAAAAAAAAAAACACGGGAGAATAAATTACTTAGAGGAAGGCAAATACTTCTCAGGGAAATCACCCCAGGGATACTTTCTCATATAGGCCTCCCATATCAAATGCTCCATATCAGTAGGGGAACGATCCTCCTGCACCTGCGGGGCCAGCATACATTCTGGAATCACTAAATCAGGCGGAAACGGCCGCTCCCAAAGCTGGGCGACGCAAGTCGTATAACGCAACAGGAGAGGGCGAAATACTCCTTCCGTGGAAGCAGAAGATACCGAAGAAGCAGACGGAGGCTGCCAAGATGGCCTCGCCGCTGGACGCCCAGGAGAAGAAGGCGAAGGCAGCCGAGACGAAGGCGATGGCTGCCGAGATGGTAACACCAACACCACAGGAGATACAGAAGAGACGGCCCAAGACGGGAGAGGCGGCAAGACCGCCGCCGAGGAAACAGTTTACGAGAAAGGGGGCACAGAACCCCCAGAGCGAGCAGCCTTTTTCAACACCACCCTCAGGTCACCACACTCACCATGAACCCCATCAGCAACCACCCCCCCAATACGGAGAACCCTCTGCAGGAGAAAGAACAGAAGTTAAACGTGAGCCACAGACATCTGCAGCCGGAGGCACATGGACCTCCGCCACCACCGTCTCAGGAGACAGCGATGCATCCAGAACCTCCCTGTCGACATCGAAAGATGCACAGTCACTGAATTCCCCCCACATCTGCCCAGGCAGAAGAGGAACGACAAGAACGCTTAGACACCGGCTGCACACCATCAAAGCCAGATGCAGAACCAGAAACACGGGCAAAACGGGCCGGGCGCACAGACACTCGACGCAGAGGCAGGGGAAACCGGGCCACACATGGCAGGAGGCCCCACAGCCACCCCAGCATCTACCACAGCTGTGACACAAGGCGAGGGCGCAGGGCCAGGCGCAGCAGCAGGAGACAAAGAAGGAGAAGAAGACGTTGACGCCGCGCAGAGACCACCCGGAAGACCCATGGGAGCAGCTGGGACAGCGACAGGAAGACCATCCGACGGCACTGCAACTCCTGGAGAAAGGGCCACAACATCCGGAGGATCGCCGGGCGACGCAGGGGAAGCTGCATCAGCTAACTGGACGTCCACATCCTCACCCACGGAATTCTCCCCCACAGGGAGCGGCGAGAAATCATCCTCCCGGAACAGGTTCACAGGAGCGACCACAGCCCCAGAGCACCCGGCAGCCTGATGCCCCAACAGGCCTCACCAAAAACATGTTGAGGGTTGTCAGGCATAGTACACCCGGACATAGTACCCCAGAAGCCAGACTGAAGAAGGAATGTCTGACCTCAGGTACATCCCTAAAGAACGAATGTTCATACGCATACACTTATACCTCCCCGAGGACAGCGTGCTCACCTGCACACTGACGACAGCGCCAACCGCTGGAAGTAACGTCGGAGTAGATCCTCGGGAAACTCCAAGGGCGCCCCATTCACACTCACATACGTCAGGGCACCACTACGGTCCATAATGGACACAGAGTCGGCACCATCCGGCAGCGACAAGGAACGCCCCTCGTATCATCGGATATACTCACGGTCAAGTTGATCCAGTAGCCCTTACACTAGCCTGCTTCACGATTGACAATCACAAGGTGCTTCTGCGCACTCGCTGGTACACCCTAGCAACAAAGCCAGCAACTCTCGACCAGCCCCACTGGCTAGTACCTTCCAGAACCGATTCTACAGCACTCGACCAGCCCACTTTGCTAGTCCATCCAGGAGTAAAGTCCACAGCACTCGACCAGCCCACAAGGCTAGTCTATTCAGGAGTAACGCCTAGAGTGCTCGACCAGCCCACTTGGATAGTCCAACCAAGAGTAAAATCCACAGCGCCCAACCAGCCAACTTGGCTAGTCCAACCAGGAGTAAAGTCCACAGCGTTCAACCAGCCCACTTGGCTAGTCCATCCAGGAATAAAGTCCACAGCGCTCGACACTAGGCTAGTCTGTCTAGGTCGACGTCTGTCTTCCACTGTCCCGACTTCACTGCCTTCCCTAGCCTGCCTCTGGTCTCTCGTCACCTTTCAGCCTGGCAGACTAAAAGATGGGAAGTTATAATTACCGAGAGGGTCAACTTGTATAGTTCGGCACCCGGATCGTAGATGGCGCCGAAGTCTGTCACACCTTCCCCCCCTAAAATAGATTGTTTTCTCACGGTTAAAACAATACCAAAAACAAACATTTACTAATTACATGCGGGATAATGCGTCCGCTACCACATTATCGATCCCTTTAATATGTACAATCTGCATTCATTCCGTATCAACCCCTTCTTAAACGGATTCATACGATATGCATGTTGCTTAATGGATCGTGCCCCTTCTTCCAGGACAACGTTATGGTTTAGGATCGTTGTCAGCCCTGGACTGTCTTTAAATATTGATTTGTATTTAAAAATCAAGCTTATCAATGGCTGTTGTTGCTCGGCGGTTACATGACCTAGTTTGGTAGGTAACCTCTGCAGTGCGAGAGAGTTGGTATCCACCTGTTTGTGTATATCTCCCAGTATGTCGTCTTTGTGGTCCTCTGCAGTTGCAATCATACAGACTGGCTTTGCGTTCCTGGGACTGTACAGTTTTATCATGTTAACATGCACATGCATCATTTTCTTCTTGTGATCAGGCGTGTCCAGCACATAATTGGTTGCATTTACCTTCTTAATTACAGGATAGGGGCCATTAAATTTTGCATCTAAACTCCCCCCCCCCCCCACCTAATAATTGGAGAATAAACTAGCACCTGATCTCCCACCGTGAAATCTCTGGGTTTGGTTGTGACATAATTGCCTTTCATGGTGGTCTGGGTACGTACCAAATTATCCTTAGCAAATGGCCAAGCGGCAAACAGTCATCCCTTGTGTGACGAGATCCAATCAACTATGTCTATATTACTCTCCACTTCGTCCCACTGGTCCTTGATCACCTCCAAGGGTCCATGTACTGTGTGGCCATATATAAGTTCAAAATGGGATAGGCCAAGAGATTCCTTTGGGACTGACCTTATAGCAATGAGTAGATATGGCAGTTCCTCGCCCAACGTCCTTTCTTACCGATACAATACTTCCTGATCATCTGTTTCAATGTCTGATGAAACCTCTCGAGTGCTCCCCGAGACTCGGGGTGATAAGCGTTGGATGTGATGTGATGAATTCCCATGTTCGACATCTGTTGGTTAAAACATTTAGAAGTAAAATTTGGTCCCTGATCAGTTTGAACCGTCTTAGGAAGACCCTGTCTTGAAAAGAACCAGATCAGGTGTTTTACTAGCACCTTAGATGTTACCATTCGGAGGGGAACAGCTTCAGGGTATCTACTAACTCTGCCCATAATGGTAAATAGACATTGTACCACCTAAAGTAGAAGGAGGAAGAGGACCAACAATATCTAAAATTAGGTGTTCAAAAGGTTCTCCTAGGGAGGGTATCCGGTTTATGGGGGCTTTAGAAATTGGTTGGTTTACTGTACCAACCACCTGACAAACATGACACGTTTTGCAGTGGTGTCTTACATCGGCCTTCATCTTGGGCCAGTAAAAATTCCTAGTTAACCGGTGGAAGGTCTTTGAAATCCCACCATGTCCAGAGTATCCGTTATCATGTGTCACTTCAATCAGTCTTGATCTAAATGGGGTGGGCACCACTATTTGTCTTACCTACGTCAGCTGAGGAGTGGGGAGTTCTCTGTAGGCACCTGTTGAACAACTCTTTGCCGCCTTTGAAATGTCTAGCTCCCGACTTCCGACCTGAGTTAATCAGATCGCCAGGGCTCTCGCTTGTGGGTCATTCTCCTGTTCTCTTATTAAAGACCCCCTGCTCCAATCCGGATACTCTGGAAAAATTTGAAAAGTTTTACTAGTCTTTGATAGCCTCAGGGGTACTCATAGGGTCAAATAACTTTCCCAGCCATAAATGTTCCATGGCCTAGGATCTGGTTTGAACTACCGTCACTGGCGTTCCCACGTCAGCTACTGGTTCTGCCACAACCACGGGATTAGTCTGCTCCAGCCCCAATACTAAATCATTGGCCAGTATGACTTCGATTCCCTGTACTGGAATATGCTCTACTACAGCTAAAGTACAAGGGCCAGTAAAATACCGAGAGGTAAGGTGCACGCCCACCAAGGGGGGCGACATACAACGAGTCTGGGAAGCCTCCTAGAATAACACTTGGCTGGTCCTCAACCCGTACCTCCTTCGGTAAAGCACTCCTCTTTATTAGGAACTGAGCCGCACCGCTGTCCCTTAGAGTAATCACCGAGTTGCTACCTTGATTTCCGGCTACGCTTCCAGTTGACGTGTAATATGCTTGCCCCTTACATTTTGGACCCTTGTTTTCCGGCCTTGGTAGATGGGCCTCCTCTGATGGTTGTAGTAGATTTACCAACAATTTTTTTTTTGTTGGAGGGGTGACCAGCCGACTCTTTACAAACAGCCGCCACGTGACCGGTTCGTCCACATGTCCAACATACTATATCTTTTCAATTACTCCTATTTGGACTTACCCGCTTAGGACTGCCTGACCCCTTGCTTTCCCCTCCTTTATACCCATGTCTTCTTCCATACCTGTATGTAGCATACTGATCTGGTTTCGCTGGATGCCGTGCAGGGGCTTTGCGAGTCAATGCAGACTCGTCGGCCAATGTGGCGGCCACCTCTATTGTTTCCACCTGCTGTTCCTAGAGATTGCCTACCCGAAGATTTAAAGACTATCTTTAAATTCCTCTATCAGGTTAAGCTGTTCTTGTTGTTCTCTGCTGGCTACTTTTCTGGACTCACAACTCTCTACGAATAATCTTTTAAACTTGTGAAATGTTTATACGTGTGTTCTGCCCCTTCAGGTTTCGGAATTTTTGCCGGTATGCTTCTGGTAGTCGTGCAAAACTTCTGGAACTGGTAGTCGTGCAAAACCACCTTTACCGCATCGTAATCACTTGACTCACTCACTGATAATGTTGAGTATGCTGTTTGGGCTTTCCCGGTTAACACCGACTGAATCATTATAGCCCAATTCTCTTTTGTCCATTCCAAAGATGCAGAGACTTTTTCAAAAGAGGCAAAAAATTTCGATACCTCTTTTTCATTAAATTTCTGAACCATTTTGATGTTCCGCACCGGATCGAAAATACTCTTTTTTTTTCCTTTCTACCACCACCTAATCTCAGTACTTCTAATTCGTGTTGTCTTTCCTTCCCCTTTTCTTGTCTTTCCTTCAACTCTCTTTCTCTTCTTTCTTCTCTTTCTCGCTCTTCCCTGTCTTTCCTTTCTTGTAATTCCAAACGTTTCATTTTCAGTTTTTCGTGCAAAAGCATTTCCTTTTGTTTCAGTTCTCATTCTATTTCAAATTTTTTCCACTATCTCGGGATTTACCTTCAATGCACGCATTTTCACTGAGAAAAGGCTGATATTCAGTTCACTAGTATCACTGTCATCATCACTATCTTTGTCTTTTTCAGAGGAAGCCATTCAATGGCTTTTTACTTTGTCCTTCACTGTCCTTTTTATCCGCAGGTTTCAAATGCTTATGTACTTTTGAAAGGATGTCCACCCGCGAATCCCGATCACTCTTCTTAATTTTCAGGTACGCACTTATCAACACTAATTCGGGCTTCCCAAGGTATTTTAGTTTGGAGAGGCAGTCCTCCTGGTTCAGGAACTCCTGAACATCATCCAGGGTGTCTAGGGTCTGCCTCTCAGCCATTGTCCCCTTCGGTAGTACGACACAAACACAATTCACGTTCCCTTGTACTTTTTCCTACCATAAATCACTTATTACCCAGTTCGTAGTCACTGAATTTAAAATTTATATGGCAAAACGGGACATCTATCCACTGGGATAGCACTTATTTACCTGCTAATTACCTTAAACAAATCACTACACCCATCAAGACCGATGGACGCTCTGAACAAGAGGTAAGGATCCCGCTGGGGATGCCATTAATGTTTCGAACCCTTTAACCGGGTTCTTTATAAACTGTGATCCTACTTAAGTTCAGAGGACCCTAATCTTGGTGGAAATATAGTGTAATGTTTAAAAGAAATATTAAAAGAAAGACACTTAAAATATCCCGTTATTATTTCCCATCACCATAAAAATCCATATATAATATATACAACGCTGCTATGAGAGGTCAACTGGATTGGCATTGGATTGGCACTGGATTGGCTAGCGTAAAGGCAAGCCCTTACGCTAGCCTGCTTCACAATTTACAATCACAATGTGCTTCTGCCGAGGTCTTCTTCGCGCACTCGCTGGTACACCCTGGCAACAAAGCCAGCAACTCTCGACCAGCCCCACTGGCTAGTACCTTCCAGAACCGAAGTCTACAGCGCTCGACCAGCCCACCTAGCTAGCCCATCCTGGAGTAAAGTCTACTGCGCTCGACCAGCCCACTTGGCTAGTCGGTCCAGGTCGACCTCTGTCTTCCAATGTCCCGACTTCACTGCCTTCCCTATCCTGCCTCTGGTCCCTCGTCACCTTTCAGCCTGGCAGACTAAAAGATGGGAAGCTATATTTACTGGGAGGGTCAACTTGTATAGGTCGGCACCCGGATCGTAGATGGCGCCGAAGTCCGTCACAGATATTCTGTCCTGTCCAGCGTCCAGGACAGTACAGAATATCTGAGTCTCATGTCTATAAATATAAAAAAATCCTTCCTTAATTTAAATGCAAAAATATTGCAGTCAACAGTGCAGGTTTACTTACCCAAAGTCACAAAAATATTTTAATTCACAAACGTTTTCTACTATTTTTGTTTATATATATAATATTACAATAGCTTAAGCGTCATTAAAAATATAAGTAAAAGACTCAAAGCTTTATAACAAGAGTTCTTAACATTTTTGCTATGAGCAACCATCTTTAATTACCCAATATGTTCCAAGACCTTTTAGCCAGACTATCACAATCATCACCATCATCATCACAATCACCATCATCATCATCACAATCAGCATTACAATCTTCATCACTGGTAATATTAGGTACCAGTATAACTTCACATGATGTCAACAGCCAGGTTTTACTTTACATAAGACACGGGGGGAGACCATGGGTCTCGTTCTTAACCCCTCCAAGTGCGAAATTATTGCATCCAGTGAGGTAATCATTAGAAAATCCGACACCATTTAATATATCATACAGACAGATAATATTTGTTGCTGTATTACCAACAAGTTACCCATAGAAAACGTAACTTGTAGTGGAATTACCGTCTATAGAAAACGGGATATCATCACCACATACTATTATAATTCACCAGCTATTCTGCTGGGAATTGTTCTTAAATACATTAGTCTTTGGACTTTACCATCATAAAAACATCTTATATAAATTAACTTAATTATCAATATTAAAGTAGAGTAAATGTGACCCTTCTATCACGTTCTGAAATCTGGACAATGTAAGCCAGGCGTCAGAGTGGAGGAAGGAGGGCAGCCATTGTTGTTTATTGAGACCAGAGGCTCACACGGGAGCAAATTCGGCTCCTGTTAAATTTACTTGGACGTAGTGTTATGGAACCCAAAGGTGTACCATTGTCAACACGCTGTCTACAAATACAAGTTAAGTGTCTATCCGAAACCCGTTTATCATTCATTTATGGCCATTAATGTCAGGATATAGGGTTAGCCGGTTAGAACGCGAAATCGCCTCATACTAAAGGTAATTAAGCCAGGTCTTTCATGTTCCATGTACTGTATACAGTTTTCTCTGAAATACTTGTCATATATAGGTTTCTGGCTTCACAGCTAGCGCACTTTTGACAGGTCAAGACGAGGATGCAAGATTATGTGCACCAGTTACTGGGTGATAGAAGCTACCTCAAAGAGGATAATTTGGTGTCTACACTCTAGTTATACCTGGTGGACTAACCTGCTGTACTATAAGAGAAGGAACCTCATCAATGTATGTAGCTATTACTGTAGTTTGATTGGCTGCATATATATATATTTTTAATAAACCCCCCCTAATGTGTAGAGGATCGATTTGTGAGATTATGAGATTATTGCAGAAATACAGTCCACTTAACATTATACAAATTGCTATCGAAGTATATAAATTAACGTAAATATAAATTCATATAAATTAAATAAATATAAATCTCACAGGTCGGTTCCCACATTATTTGGTCAACTTCGAACCGGATGACGGATTATTTGATCCTTTGAACCCACATTTGGTCATCTTAGTACCGGATGAACCAGTTAACCAGTGGATTCATTAAATACTAGTGCAGTGTTATTAAAACAAAGGCCAGCCAGTCAAAGACGGAAGCGTAGCCTCGAGGGAGCTCAGGAGCCTCCCTCAGTTCAGATCTGCCTCATCAGCGGTTTCATGCACACCCACAGAGATTTGGTGGCGTGTTATTTCGTGAAATGACAGCGCTAATATAGAATCCAGCCAAATTAGTGACTGTGTCTTCGCGATATTGTTCACGGATTTCGTGGTGTTACATTTCGCGAGAGATTATCTACGAATTTTGTGGACTTTATTTCGCGAGGTCACTAATAATATTTAATACTTCTAGATAATATTAGAAGTTTCATAGAGGCTAATTAAGAGGCTATTATCAATAATTGTGTATATTATTTCTCCAAAATAGAGAATTATTTAATATATATTGCACTAGTGATCACAATATAATATTTACTAATTGCCAACCCACAACAGGGTAGGATATTACCATTGACTAGTTGAACTATTATTGTTCATCCTAGTCCCATTATTACCATAGTCAGTTGTACTATATTGATCAACCTACACCATTAATGAATGGTCCACACCCTATTTTGGGTGTAATTTTTATCAACTCGAGTTGAGTTGTATATATAATAAATTACTTATGATCATTACACCTTTGAGTGATTAATTAGTGTCTCTACCATCCTAGGGTGATATAGAAGAGCTAACCTAAAGGTACTTCCAGTGACACTGGTTTATCACTCAAATTATTAGTGTGGATGATTGTATATATATAATGTGTATTAATTTTAAGTGCTAACCTCTAGTAGAGGTAGGATTATTGCCTAGTGAGTTCAGAATTTACCCTAGGCTACCATTAGTGTTTGTTCAGTATTATGAGCAGCCCAAGTACAAGCCCCACAAGGCTTCACCAACGAGCCAGTATGGATAATGCAGGGAGAATGAAAAGAACCCTTGCAGGTCTTAAAGGCCACTTAACAAGACAGATCAAGAAATGTGAAGATTTGTCACAACAATCTCAAGTTGATTATGCTGACCTGGAAAGCTATTATCAAGCAGCTGCAGGTAAATTTGAGCAAATCAAATGCCAAATAGCAACATATGTGGCTGAACTTGCCAACACCAATTTATCAGAAACAGAAATAGACGACATTATGGTTGATCTTGCGAATTATGAAGATCACACTCAGGCCACGTTACAGCCTTATGTCAAATTAATTGCCCAGAACAAGGCAACAGCAACAACAACAACAGTTGCATCTAATACGAGTCAAGCGGAAGCTCGACTCCCTCCAATTAATTTACCCACTTTCTCAGGGAAAGATGAGGAAGATTGGGACGAATTTTGGAACAAATTCGTTGACCTTGTAGACTCAAAACAATCTTTACCAAAGAGTAGTAAATTCTCTTATTTGCAAGGCCAATTATCAGGTGAGGCTAAAACAGTAGTATCCCATCTGAGATTAACTAATGACGGCTATGATCTGGCAGTAAAACTCCTCAAGGATAATTATGCTGATCCAGAAGTAAGAACATCACATTTAGTTCATGAGCTGTTGCATTTACCCCCACCGGAGGCTTCAGCTGATTCACTCCAAGTATTCAAGCTGGAGGTAGAATCATTGATCAATGCCCTCAGCCTGACAGCAGATACAAACGGGGCTGAGTGGGTCTTGAAAATAATTGTCCAGGAGAAAATACCTAGGGACATATTGAGACAAATGAGTGCTCATTACAATAAAAGTATCTTATCCATGAATGAAATATCTGAAGGTTTAAAGTCAGTAGTTCATCAATTACGAACACATGACAAATTAAAACCACCAAGTAAACCCTCAGAAACCAATAATAGTAAACCACAGAGTACCAAAGGTACTCCAAATCAATCTAGACAATATAATTCAACACCAAAGTGGAACAGTAGCAGTGTGGGCGTATATGCAGTGGGACCCTCCAAGCCTATAGTTACTGTGTCACCCAAGAACGTGACACCAAAGGGTACTGGAAGCTATGGAACATGTTTGTTCTGCAATGAGAAACATTCAATGTACCACTGCTCTAATTTTCCTGATAGTGACGCCCGTGTTGAGCGACTCAAGGATTTGCAACATTGCACGAGGTGCCTCAGGAAACATAACATCAAGGATTGTGATACCCAATTACACACCTGTAATAGGTGTAACAAAGGTCAGCACCATGCAGCATTGTGCAGAGACACCAAAACAACGTCTCCAAACCCCAAGGTGGAAGATAGCATTCCCACCTCAGTACAGTACTGCAAGGTGCAACAAACAAAGAGTGTCCAATCGGCAAAGTCTAAAGGTAATACGACTTTGCCTACTGCCCAAATTACCATCCTGAATAAGAGGGCCAAGGTCCATACCCGTGGGTTGTTTGACCAAGGATCCCAGAGAACATATATCACTAAAAAGTTGGCAGATGAATTACAATTAAGGCCTGTAGCCCAGATGTCATTCAACATCTCAGGGTTTGTAACAGATGCAGGACCTCAAGTCTACCAGGTGGTACAACCATCAGTACGCTTAGGCAGGTACGTCTGTCGAGTACAAGCCATTGTGGTGGACAAAATACCAGTAGACCTACAAGTTCAAGGTCTGAGAGCAACAGCCAAATTCCTGAGAAATAGAGGAATAAAATTGGCAGATAATATTAAGTCTGATCACCTCACTGACTTCGGTCTCCTTGTTGGGACAGACTATTGCCATCGATTCATCGGTAGCCCTACTAAATATCAGGGTATAACCATGTTAAACTCTGCAGGAGGTAAATTACTCTCAGGCCCAGTATCAAGCCTGAGGAGACCTATGCCTGCAGATAAACAATACCAGTAGAAATCTAAATTTGTCAGCTGATTATATTTCTCCAGTAGCATTATACTAAGGAGATTACAGCTGACTATAGTAACAGAGGTTGATGTTAGTATCATCATTTAAAGCTGGAGATGAGTTCATGAGGCCTCAGTGGCAAATCAGTGAACAGTAGCCTAAAACAGCTACAAGTCACTGCGACCAATGTCACTGAACCCACTGCAGTCTCAGAACCATACTTTACTTTAATGATGAGCTATTCAATCTTCTGAATCAATTAACTAAATTAAACCCTAATAAATCTGATGACTGATTGATACATTTATTATTTAATCAAGATGTATTCCATGGGCCTCAGTGTTTATATATCAGTGACCAGTTACCTGAAGAAACTTCAAGTTATATCTAATGTCACTGATCTCACTGCAGTCCCTGAATCATACTTGACTGTAGTACTTGATCACATTCAGTCTTCTGGGTTAAATAATATGTAATTAGGCTTGAATATTAGCCTTTCAAGAGTTGACAGGGAAATGAAATCGCATTAGACTTCTAACCCCTACAACTCTAGTACGGGACATCCGTCCTGTACGAACAGACACACAAATGTGTGATTACTAACTACTAACATCAAATTAATCTAATAATTCGAAGGAGGAGTATCGGTGTTCGTCTGTTCTAAATAGGACTTCGACCCGTGAGCAGCCCCCTGGGGAATTATGTCGGAAAATCCGACACCATTTAATATATCATACAGACAGATAATATTTGTTGCTGTATTACCAACAAGTTACCCATAGAAAACGTAACTTGTAGTGGAATTACCGTCTATAGAAAACGGGATATCATCACCACATACTATTATAATTCACCAGCTATTCTGCTGGGAATTGTTCTTAAATACATTAGTCTTTGGACTTTACCATCATAAAAACATCTTATATAAATTAACTTAATTATCAATATTAAAGTAGAGTAAATGTGACCCTTCTATCACGTTCTGAAATCTGGACAATGTAAGCCAGGCGTCAGAGTGGAGGAAGGAGGGCAGCCATTGTTGTTTATTGAGACCAGAGGCTCACACGGGAGCAAATTCGGCTCCTGTTAAATTTACTTGGACGTAGTGTTATGGAACCCAAAGGTGTACCATTGTCAACACGCTGTCTACAAATACAAGTTAAGTGTCTATCCGAAACCCGTTTATCATTCATTTATGGCCATTAATGTCAGGATATAGGGTTAGCCGGTTAGAACGCGAAATCGCCTCATACTAAAGGTAATTAAGCCAGGTCTTTCATGTTCCATGTACTGTATACAGTTTTCTCTGAAATACTTGTCATATATAGGTTTCTGGCTTCACAGCTAGCGCACTTTTGACAGGTCAAGACGAGGATGCAAGATTATGTGCACCAGTTACTGGGTGATAGAAGCTACCTCAAAGAGGATAATTTGGTGTCTACACTCTAGTTATACCTGGTGGACTAACCTGCTGTACTATAAGAGAAGGAACCTCATCAATGTATGTAGCTATTACTGTAGTTTGATTGGCTGCATATATATATATTTTTAATAAACCCCCCCTAATGTGTAGAGGATCGATTTGTGAGATTATGAGATTATTGCAGAAATACAGTCCACTTAACATTATACAAATTGCTATCGAAGTATATAAATTAACGTAAATATAAATTCATATAAATTAAATAAATATAAATCTCACAGGTCGGTTCCCACACATGTCTATAAATATAAAAAAATCCTTCCTTAATTTAAATGCAAAAATATTGCAGTCAACAGTGCAGGTTTACTTACCCAAAGTCACAAAAATATTTTAATTCACAAACGTTTTCTACTATTTTTGTTTATATATATAATATTACAATAGCTTAAGCGTCATTAAAAATATAAGTAAAAGACTCAAAGCTTTATAACAAGAGTTCTTAACATTTTTGCTATGAGCAACCATCTTTAATTACCCAATATGTTCCAAGACCTTTTAGCCAGACTATCACAATCATCACCATCATCATCACAATCACCATCATCATCATCACAATCAGCATTACAATCTTCATCACTGGTAATATTAGGTACCAGTATAACTTCACATGATGTCAACAGCCAGGTTTTACTTTACATAAGACACGGGGGGAGACCATGGGTCTCGTTCTTAACCCCTCCAAGTGCGAAATTATTGCATCCAGTGAGGTAATCATTAGAGCAGTGAAATCAGTTTTACCAGAAGCCTCAGTCATTACACCCACCGACAGCACACTACTTGGAGCACCTCTGGGCCACAATGCCATTGCTGCAGTCCTTGACGAAAAGTTTACCGACCTAAAGAGGATGGAAGAGAGTGCCCAGGCTAACATACTTTTAAGGTGTGCACCCACTTTTGGCAACTCACTTCTAAATCAATATGATGAGCTCCTCAGGTCAATATTCAGGAAGGCGCTCAACCTAGATTTAGATGACAGTCAGTGGGACCAAGCAACACTACCAGTGAGATTTGGGAGGATAGACATACGAAAGGCAATTGAGGTAGCACTTCCAGCATTCTCATCCTCATGTACAGCAGCCAACGAATTGGTAGGGCAGATCTTACCAGAGCGTATGAGAGACACACGGGAACTCATGGCCAAACGTTCATCGAAGCAGCCAGACACACTGCACACCCTCTACCCCGACCACAAGCTTCAAAAGACCACAAGCAGGCCCACTGGGATAGCCCCATAATGGAAAAAGACTGTCACAGCAATAATTGACAACGCAGATGCTGAAAATAAAGCCCGCCTCCTAGCGGTAACAGCACCCCACGCCGGGGATTTTTTATTTGCTGTGCCCAATGCAGCCCTGGGAACTCGCCTCAATCATGATGCTCTCTGCATTGGAGTTGCCCTTCGCCCCCATCATCACCGAACATAGGTGCATCTGTGGAACTGCGATGGCAGACCAATATGGTCGTCATGGTCTGGTATATCGTAAATCACAGGGAAAGATTGCAAGACATGAAGAAGTCAACGACATCATCAAGAGGAGCCTTGCCACAGCGCTGCCCGGCACAAAGAGAACCACACTTATCCAGACCTAACGGCCCTCAGAAACGCCCAGATTGGGTCACCTTGCTTCCTTGGAAGGATGGTAAGCAAGTGGTGTGGGACTACACATGCGCTGCCACACTGGGTACCTACCTCCACTACAGCACACGTGAAGGGTGGTGGCGCTGCTTCTTTCAGGGAATCGTAGAAAATTTTTAAATTCAGAGGTCTGGCACACTGCTTCAGCTTTGTTCCAATCGGCTAGGAGACCCTTGGTTCGTGGGGAAAATGTGCGTTGAAGTTCCTGAAAGAATTGGGGGACAAATTGATCGACACTACAAAAGATCAGAGAGCAAAAAGTTTCTTGTTTCAGCGCCTCAGTGTTGCGATTCAGAGGGGGAATGCCTGTTGCGTCTTGGGCACTAGTCCAACTTCAGAGGAATTCGAAGAAGTGTTTGACTTGCAACAATGGTCGAACCTGTCTGTGACATCAATGTTTCCCATTGTCGTGTTTTTCAAGAGATCCATAACCTTTAAGCACTTTTTGTATCACCCATGTATATCTTGTAACCATTAAATACATAATAAAGCACAAAAAAAAACAAAGGGAAGGGGGTGGTAGGAGAAAAGCACACAGAAACTGTATTGGAGGGGATCTAACATTTCCTCTAATGCGTTATGTGTGGTTTCCTCCGAGGCTAAGGGTCCCCCCTTCTTCCAGCCAGAGGTGGTACTCCCTTCTCACTATATATATACATTAGTATATTTTAGTAACAGTCTTTCTTGTAAACATATGTTGTTGATTATGACCGAAATAGATCTCCATAGTTCATTTTCACATTTTATTTATGGTCTGATGCCTAGAAGCGTTTGGGAGGAGACTTCTTACATTTTCAAAGACAAATAAGGTGATATGACAGATGTTTTTGGATGAGGTGACAGAACACAAATCAATGGGTAAAGATAATTTTACATAGTCAGAACACGAATTAATGGGCACATTGCATATTTTCTCTTCTTGCTTCTGTGTTGGTTCGGGGTCTTGAAGTGGGTAGAATGTAATTATGTGTTAATTGGCTGTTGATTGCTGGAGTTGACTTTTTGATGTGTAGGTCCTCGCTGATGTCGAGTCTCCTGCTGTCGCTGTATCTATCGATAATTTCTGTGTTGCTTGTTAAGATTTCTCTGGTTATAGTCTGGTTGTGCGAGGAAGTTATATGCTCCTTGATGGAGCCCTGTTGTTTGTGATTAAGATTAATAATGAGATTAAGGGATATTCATAGGGTATTAGTGAGATAAATGTATATCAATGATCCTAATCAACTCGACCTCTAACTGATCGATCAATAATGGATCTAAATTATATTAACCACTTCTATTGTCCAAATTACCTAATTTTGTAATCTGCATTAACTCGGATTCAATTATGTTCCCAGTGAAAATGCTTCTACAATTCGTTACTGAAAAAGTCTTCTCCCAATCAATTTGGTGAGAACGTTCTGACAAATGAACAAACAAAGCATTAGACAACTGGCCATATCATACATAGTATTAATGTTGCAACATTCTAAATTTCTAATCTCAAGATGTTTGCCCAACATAGAACCTATTACAGTATTTAGAAGGTATTTTGTAAATGACAAAATTATCACTACGAGGGCTGTTTCTAACTAATAGTTTTCCAACAGTATTTTCGTAATTAGACAATACATGTGTATCAAAAAGTTTCAAGGCCTTGACAATATTTTCGAACCCAGAAAAATGTGGTAAACATAACATTGTTTGGTCAATTTTCTCACTGTATATATATTATTGTATTATATGTACAATGTGTACGGCAAACTTCCAAAAATCTCAGTTGGTAACAAAGCTTGAGACCAATATCATCATCATTTCCCGCCAACATTTTGCCGCTGAATTCCAGTCGCCGAAAAACGCGGGAAACCCATACAAGAGCCGAGAGGAGCCGGGCGAGTGCTGGCCCAGATGAACATTACAGCCTATATTTACTACCAGAAGGGGTAGGATGGGGAAAAGATCACCGTCAGAAAAAATATATATGCACTCCTGTTCCGTGATAAGGGCGATAAAATTAGCATACTCGACAGAGCGCCTTGGGGGCCTTTGGGTTTATTCGTGTTTTCGCGATTTGGGTAAAAAAGTTGAGATATATGACGGTGTTGCTTGTGGTGGAAGTATGGCGAGATTAAGTAATAAAGTGTAGGAACCGAATTTGTGTGTTCGGGTTTGTTGTATAAATGACTGAGCGCAGAATTAATATTTTGTACTTAAAAAAGGAAAAAGTTCTGAAAATATAATTCGATAATTCAATGAAAGAATGAGAGAAACAGAGAGAAACAGGAATTAGAGAGAGAGAAATGCTGTACACAGTGATGAAGTGTAGCTGTAGACCCAGGCAGCTGTAGACAACACAACAATATACTCTCTTGGTAGAGTATCTATATCTACGAGACACAGAATGTCGTTTATATTTCTCTGTCTGAGGATGGAAGTCAGACTCCAGAGGCTAGCCACACTCAACTTTGCAGGGGGGATATGATATGGGTACTGGACGGACATTGGCTGATCGGGGTCTTCCTACGTTAAATGCTTTAAGAAATATGAGCATATATAAACACCTACTTGCGATTTTCATGTAATCATATGGTAAATATTTTGCGTGTTTCTCCTAGATTTTTTAGTTTTAATGGTCTTAATAATATATTGACTGAGAGATCAATATAGTTGTTTCTGTGTTTCTTAATAATTCAATGACTGGGAGGAGGGGGAGAGGGGAGAACAGGCGGAGGAAGAGGGGATGGTAAAGGGAGGGACGCACGGGAGAAGTGACTGTGGTTTGCAACTTAGGCGACCAAGGGGAGATGGATGAGTGGGAGAGTGTGGAAGAGTGGGAGAGGGTGGAAGAGTGGGGGAGTGTGGAAGAGTGGGAGAGTGTGGAAGAGTGGAAGAGTGGGAGAGGGTGGAAGAGTGGGGGAGTGTGGAAGAGTGGGAGAGTGTGGAAGAGTGGAAGAGTGGGAGAGGGTGGAAGAGTGGGAGAGGGTGGAAGAGTGGGAAAGAGGAGGAAAAAACCAAGACGTAGCCAATATAATATTATTATGTTAATAACATGTTATGAATATGAATTACTGACCTAATTATGTTAGGTTAGTTTAGGATAGATTATGTTAGGTTAGTTTAGAGAAAGTTATGTTAGGTTAGTTTAGAGTAAGTTATGTTAGGTTAGTTTAGGACAGATTATGTTAGGTTAGTTTAGAGAAAGTTATGTTAGGTTAGTTTGGGACAGATTATGTTAGGTTAGTTTAGAGAAAGTTATGTTAGGTTAGTTTAGAGTAAGTTATGTTAGGTTAGTTTAGAGTAAGTTATGTTAGGTTACTTTGGGATATGTTATGTTAGGTTAGTTTAGAGTAAGTTATGTTAGGTTAGTTTAGGATAGGTTATGTTAGGTTAGTTTAGGATAGATTATGTTAGGTTAGTTTAGAGAAAGTTATGTTAGGTTAGTTTAGGACAGATTATGTTAGGTTAGTTTAGAGAAAGTTATGTTAGGTTAGTTTAGAGTAAGTTATGTTAGGTTAGTTTAGAGTAAGTTATGTTAGGTTAGTTTAGGATAGATTATGTTAGGTTAGTTTAGAGAAAGTTATGTTAGGTTAGTTTAGGACAGATTATGTTAGGTTAGTTTAGAGAAAGTTATGTTAGGTTAGTTTAGGATAGATTATGTTAGGTTAGTTTAGGATAGATTATGTTAGGTTAGTTTAGGATAGATTATGTTAGGTTAGTTTAGGATAGATTATGTTAGGTTAGTTTAGAGTAAGTTATGTTAGGATAGTTTAGAGTAAGTTATGTTAGGTTAGTTTAGAGTAAGTTATGTTAGGTTAGTTTGGGATATGTTATGTTAGGTTAGTTTAGAGTAAGTTATGTTAGGTTAGTTAAGAATAGGTTAGGTTAGGTAGGTTGGGTTTGATAAAAATGTTAGTTTAAACTCAAATTTAAAAAAAATAATATCATATAATGTAATGGACAGCATAATTATTTCATTAGAAAAAATAACTAACATAATCTAACATAACTGAGTGAGTAATTCATGTTCCTAATATAACAGATTTCTATTGTTAGAAATGAACCAATCAGGATAACCAAAATAATTATGCCTGTTAGGCAAATCGAACCTTGCATACTAGGCCAAGTAGTGCGGTTCTGGCAATTAGGCACAATATATATTGCAAACCACAACAAACGTGGAAATAACATTTAATTCACTTACACCATTAGAGCCTCGAACTAACATTAATGACTACCATGTGGTTAGTAATTTGAGACAGAGATAAGTGGTTCTTCGGAGAAAGCAAGACTAAGACAAGATACAGGATAAGACACCCCGAGGGGCGAGCGTGGAAGTGGGGAGAGAGGAAGAGGAAGAAGGGGGAAGGGAGTAGTTTTAGGGGGGGGGGGGGGAAGTGCCAGGGCTAAACCCAGCAGCGTGGCGTTAGGTTGCGACATTTGAGGCAAGTACTCAGTCGGGTGTTTCCGTGGCCACGACAGGGACATCACAAGCTCACATCATCGCAGTGATTGGCTCAAAATCGTCAGGGCTGAACGTTTACGGTTAGAGCTGGGTGTTGAGAGCTTTCAATTATGTTAGATGCTAGGTGTTGAGAGCTAGGGATTAATGAAATTCAGAGTAATGAGTAGGATCATGGATAGTGAAAAAGAGATCGTGGGTGTCTAAGAGTGTGTTAAATAAAGTCAGTGTGTTGTTCGTGATAAGTTTCTTTCAAACTTGTACATGAGGTTCTTCGAAAAGAAATTTGATTAAAAAATTACCCCTGGAATTATTCCATGGTTTAGATATGTTGATGATATGTTTAGATATGTTGATGATATGTTTAGATATGTAATTAAACATGTACTGTTTTATTACTAATAGTTAGAAACAGCCCTCGTAGTGATAATTGTGTCATTTTCAAAATATCTTCTTAAGACTGTAATAGGTTCTATGTAGGGAAAACATCTACAGATTTGAAATTTAGAATGCGGCAACATAAATACTCTGTTAGACACGACTAATTTTCTAATGCTTTGTTTGTTCATTTGTCAGAAAGTTCACGCCAAATTGATTGGAAGAAGACTTCTTCAGTAACGAATTGTAAAAGTGTTTTCAATAGAAACGTATTTGAATCTGCTTTAATAGAGATTACAAAGTCAGGTAATTTGAACATTAGCAGTGGTTTCTATAATTTAGATGCATTTTTGATTGATCAGTTAAAAGGTCATTTGAGTTGGATCATTGATACACATTTATCTCACTAATATTTTATTATTATCCCTCCATCTCATTAATTTACGGGCTATTCATGTTCATGTCACTTTTTGGGTGGCATAATCTTTATCAATCTATCAATCATTAATGACATTGTACTTCACCTCACTTCTTTTCTCCCCTATATATCCAACCTACTGACTCAAGACCTACATCTCAAGACCTACAACCACTCACATCTTCACAGATGAATCCGTTGATCAAGAAAGAGGTCCTGCTGGGGCATCAGTTTACACTAACTTTCTTGAAGTTTACTGGCGGATGAATAGTGGGTGCTCAACATAATTAACAGAATTATATGCCCTGAAGGAGGCCATAAACTAAACAATTGAAAATAATTTACATGATGTCATCATTCATACCGACTCCAAATCTTCGCTCAAGGCATTGTAATCCAACCAATATAGAGATGATCTTCAACTCATCACAGAATTCTTACATATAGGAAAAGAAGCACACAATCTAGGGCTGTCAATCACCCTAAATTGGATACCAAGTTACATTGGCATAGATGGTAATGAAAAGGCAGACTAATTAGCCAAAGCTGCCACTGCTCTACCTGTTGTACAGGTTCAAATACCTCCACGTTTTTCACTGATTGTGGAGCAAATCAAGAAGAAAATTCTCCCAACTATCAAAATTCGCCACAGAGCCAAAGTAGCAGAAGGAAGATCCACTGCGATGTGGTACGAACAAGCCACTGGGTACTGCTCTTTCAAGCCTGGCAAAAAGATATCTAGAGACATTACAGTAGCCATACACAGACTCAGACTTGATTACAAGTGCTGCTGAGAGGTAATAAACCCAATAGTTAAAGAGTGTCATATCTATGGAACGCCACTGCCGCGCCTCTGCCATGCAGAGGCGCCACTATTGCACTACTTACTGGAATGTGAAGGGAC
Organism: Procambarus clarkii; assembly: GCF_040958095.1. Lineage (NCBI taxonomy): Eukaryota > Metazoa > Arthropoda > Malacostraca > Decapoda > Cambaridae > Procambarus > Procambarus clarkii. The sequence continues at coordinate 10,235,329 of NC_091180.1, read as the reverse complement.
TGAAGCCCTGCGCAACGAACTCAACATTAATCCAACGAGAACAGCGGTATTAGATGCAAATTCCACAGCGACTACAATGATGAGAAAAACAGTTGATGAATGAGACTCACTAGTGCACATTTTGCATCTACATCCGCCGCTAAGATAATGTTATTAAAACAAGACTAAAACCAGTGCAGTAAAACAGAAGAAAAAAGAAACGGGAAAAAAGAGGAAACCCCACCTCCATTTAAAACTTTGACCCAAATATCAGAGTAACAACGTTATCCCGAATAACCGAACTCAATTACAGGTTCACTATAGCTCATGCTACATGGATATTTCGTTCTCAGTAGCTAAATCTAAAACACAACAACAACAATAACATTGTATATCATTCCTTCTTAAGATGTTTAGCAGTCCCCTTGGTGTAGTGGTTAAGACACTCGCCTGGCGTTTCACGAGCGCTTTGTCCAGGGTTTGTATCCTGGTCGGGGAGGATTGACTGGGCGCCAATCCTTAACTGTAGCCTTTGTTTACCCAACAGTAAAATGGGTACCTTTTAGTTAAACGAATATATATATATATATATATATATATATATATATATATATATATATATATATATATATATATATATATATATATATATATATATATATATATATATATATATATATATATATATATATATAGGAGGGCGGTACCACCTCCGGTGTAATTATAGGGACCCACAGCCTCAGAGAAGGGAACACAGAGCATTCAGGGAAAAACTTGCCATTTAACTCTGAATACGTAAGAGTGTTCGCTTCTCCTACCACCCCCTTTTTTATGGTGTACACTTTATTATGCAAGGTTATACAGTTATATATCTGATTTTATACAAAAAATTGACATTAAGAGTACACAACAAAAAGTTTGCTTTCTAGAGGCTGTAGATTTCATCGAACTCCTCCGACGCCGGGCAGGAACCGAGGATGCAGCGAGCATTTCCCCTCTGGATCGAGACACTGAGGCGCTGAAAGAGAAAACTTGCCGCTCTAGGGTCCCTTGTGGTGTCAATGAGCTTGGAACCAAGATCCTTAAGAAACCTTCTTGCACTCTCTCCCCATGGGCCTAGGGTTCCATGGGGTCATATATATATATATATATATATATATATATATATATATATATATATATATATATATATATATATATATATATATATATATATATATATATATATATATATATATATATATATATGTCGTACTAGTAGCCAAAACGGACTTCTCGGCCTACTATGCAAGGCCCGATTTGCCTAATAAGCCAAGTTTTCCTGAATTAATATATTTTTTCTATTTTTTTCTTATGAAATGATAAAGCTACCCATTTCATTATGTATGAGGTCAATTTTTTTTATTAGAGTTAAAATTAACGTAGATATATGACCGAACCTAACCAACCCTACCTAACCTAACCTAACCTAATCTATCTTTATAGGTTAGGTTAGGTAGCCGAAAAAGTTAGGTTAGGTTAGGTAGGTTAGGTAGTCGAAAAACAATTAATTCATGAAAACTTGGCTTATTTGGCAAATCGGGCCTTGTATATATGTCGTACCTAGTAGCCAGAACGCACTTCTCTGCCTACTATGCAAGGCCCGATTTGCCTAATAAGCCAAGTTTTCATGAATTAATTAATTATTTTTCGACTACCTAACCTAACCTAACCTAACTTTTTCGGCTACCTAACCTAACCTAACCTTTAAAGAAAGGTTAGGTTAGGTTAGGTAGGGTTGGTTAGGTTCGGTCATATATCTACGTTAATTTTAAATCCAATTAAAAAAAAATTGACCTCATACGTAATGAAATGGGTAGCTTTATCATTTCATAAGAAAAAAAATAGAGAAAATATATTAATTCAGGAAAACTTGGCTTATTAGGCAAATCGGGCCTTGCATAGTAGGCCGAGTACGACGTTCTGGCTACTAGGTACGACATATATATATTAGTATATTTTGGTAGCAGTCTTTCCTGTAGACATATATTATTAAATATAACCGAAAAAGTAAGATTAATAATTCTAACACGAATTTTTTCAATATTTCTTATGTTTCTGTTCACTGTCGATGGTAATTGAAAAATCAGTTCTCCAAAATTCATTTTTATTTCTTGTCTGACGCCACACTGGAACGCGTTTCGTAATAACTTATTACATTTTCAAAGACTTTAGTTTACACACACACAACTATAACCTGCAAACACTAAACAGATTTCTTACTATGCTATAATTCAAACGGCTTTTCATTTTATATACCTGCTTTTGGGTGAAGTCATATGTTACAACAGTTTTGGATGAGGTGAACAAAACTTTCAACACAAGACAGAACACGAAACAATGGGTATAAATTTGGTAAATTAAAGGGAAGAATGGAAGTAACTGCAAAGGGCCTATTGGCCCATATTTCTTGATGCTTCTATATTGGTGCGGAGTCTTGAAGTGGGTAGAATATAGTTGTGCATTAATTGGCTGTTGATTGCTGGTGTTGACTTCTTCATGTGAAGTGCCTCGCAGATGTCAAGCCGCCTGCTATCGCTGTATCTATCGATGATTTCTGCGTTGATTGTTAAGATTTCTTTGGTGATGGTCTGGTTGTGGGAAGAGATTAAATGTTCCTAAATGGAGCCCTGTTGCTTATGCATTGTTAATTGCCTGGAAAGATATGTTGTTGCCTTGCCTATGTACTGAGTTCTTTCAGGCTTACAGTCCCCAAGAGGGCATTTGAAGGCATAGACGACGTTGGTCTCTTTTAAAGCGTTCTGCTTTGTGTCTGGAGAGTTTCTCATGAGTAGGCTGGCCGTTTTTCTGGTTTTATAGTAAATCGTCAATTGTATCTTCTGATTTTTGTCTGTAGGGATAACGTTTCTATGAACAATATCTTTCAGGACTCTTTCTTCCGTTTTATGAGCTGTGGAAAAGAAGTTCCTATAAAATAGTCTAATAGGGGGTATAGGTGTTGTGTTATTTGTCTCTTCAGAGGTTGCATGGCGTTTCACCTTCCTTCTTATGATGTCTTCAACGAAACCATTGGAGAAGCCGTTGTTGACTTGGTCCTACCTTACCCTACAGAGTTCTTCATCGACTTGCTTCCATCCTGAGCTGTGGCTGAGAGCATGGTCGACATATGCGTTAACAACACTCCTCTTCTACCTGTCTGGGCTGTGACTGTTGGCATTGAGGCACATTCCTATGTTTGTTTCCTTAGTGTAGACTGCAGTGTGGAAACCTCCGCTCCTTTCCATGACTGTTACATCTAGAAAGGGCAGCTTCCCATCCTTCTCCATCTCGTAAGTGAAACGCAACACAGAATTCCGTTCAAATGCTTCCTTCAGCTCCTGCAGATGTCTGACATCAGGTACATTTGTAAAAATGACGTCAACATACCTGCAGTATATGTCCGGTTTCAAGTTCATGTCGACTAAGACCTTATGTTCGATGGTACCCATGTAGAAGTTCGCAAACAGGACACCTAGGGGAGAACCCATGGCGACCCCATCTACTTGCTTATACATGTGCCCATCCGGGCTCAAGAAGGGTGCCTCTTTAGTACTTAGTACTTTAGTATATTGTACTTAGTAGCCAGAATGCAGTACTCGGCCTACTATGCAAGGCCCAATTTGCCTAATTAGCCAAGTTTTCCTGAATTTATATATTTTTCTAATTTTTTTCTTATGAAATCGTAAAGCTATCGATTTCATTATGTATGAGTTAATTTGTTTGAATTTGAGTTAAAACTAACGAAGATATATGACCGAACCTAACCAACCCTACCTAACCTAACCTAACCTAACCTTAATTAACTCACCAAAGTTACATCTAGAAAGGGCAGCTTCCCATCCTTCTCCATCTCGTAAGTGAAACGCAACACAGAATTCCGCTCGAATGCCTCCATCAGCTCCTGCTGAGTCATGGAAAGGTGCGGAGGTTTCCACACTGCAGTCTACACTAAGGAAACAAACATAGGAATGTGCCTCAATGCCAACAGTCACTGCCCAGACAGGTACAAGAGGAGTGTTGTTAACGCATATGTCGACCATGCTTTCAGCCACAGCTCAGGATGGAAGCAAGTCGATAAAGAACTCTGTAGGGTAAGGCAGGTCCAAGTCAACAACGGCTTCTCCAATGGTTTCGTTGAAGACATCATAAGAAGGAAGGTGAAACGCCATGCAACCTCTGTAGAGACAACTAACACAACACCTGTACCCCCTATTAGACTATTTTACAGGAACTTCTTTTCCATAGCTCATAAAACGGAGGAGAGTGTCCTGAAAGAGATTGTTAATAGGAACGTTATCCCTACAGACAAAGATCAGAAGATGCAATTGACGATTTACTATAAAACCAAAAAAACGGCCAGCCTACTCATGAGAAACTCTCCAGACACAGAGCAAAACGCTTTAAAAGAGACCAACGTCGTCTATGCCTTCAAATGCCCTCTTGGGGACTGTAAGCCTCATAGAACTCAGTACATAGGCAAGGCAACAACATATCTTTCCAGGCGATTAACAATGCATAAGCAACAGGGCTCCATTAAGGAACATTTAATCTCTTCCCACAACCAGACCATCACCAAAGAAATCTTAACAATCAACGCAGAAATCATCGATAGATACAGCGATAGCAGGCGGCTTGACATCTGCGAGGCACTTCACATGAAGAAGTCAACACCAGCAATCAACAGCCAATTATTGCACAACTATATTCTACCCACTTCAAGACTTCGCACCAATATAGAAGCATCAAGAAATCTGGGCCAATAGGCTTTTTGCAGTTACTTCCATTCTTCCCTTTAATGTATCCAATTTATACCCATTGCACTGTGTTTTGTCTTGTGTTGAAAGTTTTGTTCACCTCATCCAAAATTGTTGTAACATATCACCTCACCCAAATGCGGGTATATAAGATGAAAGCTGTTTAAATGATAGCATAGCAGAACTCTGTTTAGAGTTTGCAGGTTATAGTTGTGTGTGTGTAAACTAAAGTGTTTCAAAATGTAATAAGTTATTACGAAATGCGTTCAAGTGTCGCGTCAGCCTAAAGATTACCATCCAAGTGCCGGCAGGGAAGTGGTATAAATAGCTTCGGCTATCACTTCCTTATGTCCGGTCGTGATGGTCAAGCGGATTAAGGCGTCCTGTACATACCAGTTGCGTTGCTCCTGGCAGTATGGGTTCGAGTCACTTCTGGGGTGTGAAAATATATATATGTATATATATATATATATATATATATATATATATATATATATATATATATATATATATATATATATATATATATATATATATATATATATATATATATATATATATATATATATATATATATATATATATATATATATATATGTATATATAGGGAGGGAGACACAAGTACTCATACGAGTGGTGAGTGTGAGGTGTGAGGGACAGCTAGCAACCTAATGCCACCACCCGTGTCATCCCTCCCACGCCGGCCAATGTCTCAGCTCGGCCGGGGGATGGAGGGGACTCCACCAACTAACCAGGAACCCCTCAGCCAAGAACACGGTCCTGGGAAAAGTGCACCCAGACGTGCAACCAGAGGACCCAGACTCAGAGGAACGTGTCGGGTGTGTGACGAATCTCACAGCCTTAGAAACGATGGTACCCTGCGTCAACACAACAACTGTGAGGGTTCATGGACGGCACCTGTAGAGAGGGAAGGCCCACAGGTCCCCCCCGGCACCCCTACACATCTTAGCAAACTTCATGTCATCAGATGACCTCCTGGGGGCCATCAAAGCATCCACCACCAGAACTCTTCCCCACATTCCTAAAGCAGCGCGCCCATTTGCAGCAGGGAAATATACAGACCTTTTAAGGAAAGTGAATGAACGGTCTGCAAATCTTAATGCTGCAGCCACCATCAAAGCATGGCATAATTTGCTCCTGTTTGGCAATATTTGCTTAGGCGTACCTGCAAGAGGAGGCAAGTCGCTAGCCTCATCAGTCACTAGGGCAATAAATAATTTCCCCAGAGCTGACAACGTGATCCCCATCCCTCCTCAACGCAAAAACCGTCGTGGCAGACCCAAGAGTTCCAATGACAATTTTAAACTAGGAACACAAGTGACCAAAAAAATTGAAGAGGGCAACACAGTAGGAGCAATTAGGTTACTTACCAGTGAAGACACAATCGCCCCTAGAAATACCGCTACCGCCAACTCACTGAGAGAGAAGCACCCTCCTAGAGTACCGTGGGAACCCACTGCTCAGGACACAAATGTCCCAGACATGGGACCTCTATTCCTCCAAGCGTCAGAGGTATACAAAGCCATCATGTCATTTCCGCCAGGCTCGGCAGGGGGATACACTGGAGTAAGACCTCAGCACCTCAAGGAGATGGTAAACCCAGTTCTCGGAGAAGTTGCCGAGACACTATTGTCAGAGGTCACGAAGTTTGTCAACGACTGCCTCTCTGGGTTGATCCCAGATTCAATTAAACCATTTTTCTTTGGAGCATCCCTTTGTGCCCTTAAGAAGAAGGATGGTGGAGTCAGACCCATTGCCGTGGGTAACACACTTCGGCGCCTTGTTGCTAGGGCAGCTGTCAGAAAAATTAGCATAGACGCTGCGACGATGCTTCGACCCCATCAACTAGGTTTTGGTGTTCCCCATGGCTGTGAAGCAGCAGCTCATGCAGCACGAGCCTATATCAAGCACCTCCCAGAAAATAAGGCATTAATTAAATTAGACTTTTAAAATGCCTTCAACCAGGTAAAAAGGGATGTGGTACTGGAAGCAGTTCGAACAAGCTTTCCTTCTCTACTCCTCTGTCTCAGCAGGGTACAGTAGGGAATCGACGCTGCTGTTTGGGGAACATGAAGTTTTTTCTGCAGAAGGTGTCCAGCAGGGAGACCCACTTGCTCCTTTTCTTTTTTGCATGGCTGTTAAAGAGGTCACAAGCAGGTTGACCAGCGAACTCAACATCTGGTTCCTGGACGATGGCACCCTGGCAGGGACACAGGAGTCCCTGCTAGAAGATCTACAGTTGGTGAAATCTAAGGGAGAGGAGTTAGGACTCACCCTAAACCCATTAAAGTGTGAAATCATCTCATCTAGCCAACCAACCATAGATGCAGTGCGAACCATATTGCCAGGAGCCCAAGTGATCGCTCCCACCGACAGTGTGCTGCTAGGGGCACCTCTAGGCTCGAGCGCCATTGAGGTAGTCCTCGAAGAAAAGCTGAACGACCTGAGGAGGATGGAGGGAAGAATAGGGGCTTTGGACGCCCACGATGCTCTGTACCTTCTCACAAGGTGCCTGGCTTTACCCAGACTGACCTATTTCCTAAGGTGTGCTCCCTCCTTCGACAGCCAAAAATTAACAGAATATGACACACTCCTAAGGTCAATAACCGTGAAAGTGTTAAACCTCTCCCTGCAAGATGACCAATGGGACCAAGCAACGCTCCCAGTTAGACTCGGGGGGATAGGTATTCGCAAGGCGACACAGTTAGCATTGCCGGCATTCTTATCCTCGACCAGTGCAACAGGTGAATTAGTTAAGGAAATACTACCGGAATACCGAAGAGACTCCATTGGGAATCATGATCCCAAATTCACGGAAGGAGCCAGTCAGTGGGACACTCTTGTCAACTCTCATCCTCGACCAACTTTTCCAAATGACTGCAAACAGTCCAAATGGGATAGCCCCATAGTGGAGAACATCGCCACATCATTGCTGGAGGTAGCTTCGAGGGAGGACAAAGCGCTTCTTCTAGCTGTGCAAGCGCCCCATGCTTGGGACTTCCTGTTGGCAGTCCCTAATTCCGCCTTGGGAACCCGCCTGGACCATCGGACCCTAAGTATTGGTGTTGCTCTGCGCCTTGCCGCCCCTATCTCCACCGAGCACCGGTGTATTTGCGGCCATGCACGGGCAGACCAATATGGCAGCCATGGTCTCATCTGTCGTAAGACACAGGGAAATATTGCCAGACATGAAGCAGTCAATGACATCATCAAGAGAAGTTTGGCTTCAGCTGGGTGCCCAGCACAAAGGGAACCTCAGTTGTGCAGACCTGACAACAGCCAAAAACGCCCAGATGAAGTCACCCTGCAGCCGTGGAGGGAAGGTAAACAGGTCGTGTGGGACTACGCGTGTGCATCTACATTGGCTGATACCTATCTACCTTACAGCACAGCTGAGGGAGGGGGGGCGGCCACCTTCAGGGAGACCCAGAAAACTAACAAATATAGGGTCCTGGAACGTTGTTACAGGTTCGTGCTAATAGGCTCTGAGACTGTGGGCGCCTTGGGTAAATGTGCACTTAAGTTCCTGAAGGAGCTGGGTGAGGAACTCATTGGGAAGACTAGAGACCCAAGAGCGGCCAGTTTCATGTTCCAGCGCCTCAGTGTCGCTGTTCAGAGGGGAAATGCGTGCTGTATCTTGGGTACACACCCGACCCCCGAGGAGCTGGACGAGGTCTTCGAACACTGATTGGTATATTGTTATATAAGTGTGTGTGTTATGTAAACTGTAGCATTGCATTAAAATCAAATAAAAAAAATAATAGGTGTGGTAGGAGAGGAAAAGATTAAAGTATTCAGTGAGAATCCACAAGGTCTTCTCTGAACACTATTTATTTTCTTCTTCGAGGATGTGGGTCCCTTTAATTAAACCAGTGGTGGTACCCCTAAATATATATATATATATTTATGTGTCGTACCTAGTAGCCAGAACGCACTTCTCAGCCTACTATGCAAGGCCCGATTTGCCTAATAAGCCAAGTTTTCATGAATTAATATATTTTCTCTAATTTTTTTCTTATGTAATGATAAAGCTACCCATTTCATTATGCATGAGGTTAATTTTTTTTATTGGAGTTAAAATTAACGTAGATATATGACCAAACCTACCCAACCCTACCTAACCTAACCTAACCTATCTTTATAGGCTAGGTTAGGTTAGGTGGCCGAAAAAGTTAGGTTAGGTTAGGTTAGGTAGTCGAAAAACAATTCATGATAACTTGGGTTATTAGGCAAATCGGGCCTTGCATAGTAGGCTGAAAGCTGAGAAGTGCGTTCTGGCTACTAGGTACGACATATATATATGTATATATATATATATATATATATATATATATATATATATATATATATATATATATATATATATATATATATATATATATATATATATACATACATATATATATATATATATATATATATATATATATATATATATATATATATATACATATATATATATATATATATATATATATATATATATATATATATATATATATATATATTAGTATATTTTGGTAGCAGTCTTTCCATATATTAGTATATTTTGGTAGCAGTCTTTCCTGTAGACATATATTATTAAATATGACCGAAAAAGTAAGATTAATAATTCTAACACGAATTTTCTCAATCTTTCGTACATTTCTTTTCACTGTTGGAGGTAATTCAAAAATCAATTCTCCAAAATTCATTTTTATTTCTAGTCTGACGCGACACTTGAGCGCGTTTTGTAAAGCTTATTACATTTTCAAAGACTTTAGTTAACATAAACACAACTGAATAGAACTTACTGAATAGAATAGAACATCTCCGATTTTGTTTATATGTATATTTGAGTGAGGTGGATGGGGTGAGGTGGTATTTAATAAGGTATTAATTTCATCAACACAAGCCAGAACATGAAACAATGGGTATTGAATAGAAGTGATTGCAGAAAGCCTATTGGTCCATATTTCTTGATGCTTCTATATTGGAGCGGAGTCTTGAGGTGGGTAGAATATAGTTGTGCATTAATTGGCTGTTGATTGCTGGTGTTGACTTCTTGATGTGTAATGCCTCGCAAACGTCAAGCCGCCTGCTATCGCTGTATCTATCGATGATTTCTGTGTTGTTTACTAGGACTTCTTTGGCGATGGTTTGGTTGTGGGAAGAGATTATATGTTCCTTAATGGAGCCCTGTTGCTTATGCATCGTTAAACGCCTAGAAAGAGATGTTGTTGTCTTGCCTATATACTGGTTTTTTTGGAGCTTACAGTCCCCAAGAGGGCATTTGAAGGCATAGACGACGTTAGTCTCTTTTAAAGCGTTCTGTTTTGTGTCTGGAGAGTTTCTCATGAGTAGGCTGGCCGTTTTTCTGGTTTTATAGTAAATCGTCAGTTGTATCCTCTGATTTTTGTCTGTAGGGATAACGTTTCTATTAACAATATTTTTCAGGACCCTTTCCTCCGTTTTATGAGCTGTGGAAAAGAAGTTCCTGTAAAATAGTCTAATAGGGGGTATAGGTGTTGTGTTGGTTGTCTCTTCAGAGGTTGCATGGCGTTTCACTTTCCTTCTTATGATGTCTTCGACGAAACCATTGGAGAAGCCGTTGTTGACTAGGACCTGCCTTACCCTACAGAGTTCTTCGTCGACTTGTTTCCATTCTGATCTGTGGCTGAGAGCACGGTCGACATATGCGTTAACAACACTCCTCTTGTACCTATCTGGGCAGTCGCTTTTGGCATTTAGGCACATTCCTATGTTCGTTTCCTTAGTGTAGACTGCAGTGTGGAAACCTCCGCTCTTTTCCATGACTGTTACATCTAGAAAGGGCAGCTTCCCATCCTTTTCCATCTCGTAAGTGAAACGCAGCACGGAACTCCGCTCAAATGCCTCCTTCAAGTCCTGCAGATGTCTGACATCAGGTACCTGTGTAAAAATGTCGTCAACATACCTGCAGTATATGGCCGGTTTCATGTTCATGTCGACTAAGACTTTTTGCTCCATCGAGCAAAAAGTCTTAGTCGACTTCTTCAATGCTTCTCCAATGGTTTCGTCGAAGACATCATTAGAAGGAAAGTGAAACGCCATGCAACCTCTGAAGAGACAACCAACACAACACCTATACCCCCTATTAGACTATTTTACAGGAACTTCTTTTCCACAGCTCATAAAACGGAGGAAAGGGTCCTGAAAGATATTATTAATAGAAACGTTATCCCTACAGACAAAAATCAGAGGATACAACTGACGATTTACTATAAAACCAGAAAAACGGCCAGCCTACTCATGAGAAACTCTCCAGACACAAAACAGAACGCTTTAAAAGAGACTAACGTCGTCTATGCCTTCAAATGCCCTCTTAGGGACTGTAAGCTCCAAAAAACCCAGTATATAGGCAAGACAACAACATCTCTTTCTAGGCGTTTAACGATGCATAAGCAACAGGGCTCCATTAAGGAACATATAATCTCTTCCCACAACCAAACCATCGCCAGAGAAATCCTAGTAAACAACACAGAAATCATCGATAGATACAGCGATAGCAGGCGGCTTGACGTTTGCGAGGCATTACACATCAAGAAGTCAACACCAGCAATCAACAGCCAATTAATGCACAACTATATTCTACCCACCTCAAGACTCCGCTCCAATATAGAAGCATCAAGAAATATGGACCAATAGGCTTTCTACAATCAATTCTATTCAATACCCATTGTTTCATGTTCTGGCTTGTGTTGATGAAATTAATACCTTATTAAATACCACCTCACCCCATCCACCTCACTCAAATATAGATATAAACAAAATCGGAGATGTTCTATTCTATTCAGTAAGTTCTATTCAGTTGTGTATATGTTAACTAAAGTCTTTGAAAATGTAATAAGTTTTACGAAACGTGCTCAAGTGTCGCGTCAGACTAGAAATAAAAATGAATTTTGGAGAATTGATTTTTGAATTACCTCCAACAGTGAAAAGAAATGTACGAAAGATTGAGAAAATTCGTGTTAGAATTATTAATCTTACTTTTTCGGTCATATTTAATAATATATATATATATATATATATATATACATATATATATATATATATATATATATATACATATATATATATATATATATATATATATATATATATATATATATATATATATATATATATATATATATATATATATATTTGCCTAATAAGCCAAGTTTTCATGAATTAATTGTTTTTCGACTACCTAACCTAACCTAACCTAACTTTTTCTGCTACCTAACCTTTATATATATATATATATATATATATATATATATATATATATATATATATATATATATATATATATGTCGTACCTAGTAGCCAGAACGCACTTCTCACCCTACTATGCAAGGCCCGATTTGCCTAATAAGTCAAGTTTTCTTGAAATAATAAATTTTCTCTAATTATTTTCTTATGAAATGATAAAGCTACCCATTTCATTATGTATGAGGTCAATTTTTTTTTATTGGAGTTAAAATTAACGTAGATATATGACCGAACCTAACCAACCCTACCTAACCTCACCTAACCTATCTTTATCGGTTAGGTTAGGTTAGGTAGCCGAAAAAGTTAGGTTAGGTTAGGTTAGGTAGGTTAGGTAGTCGAAAAACAATTAATTTAGGAAAACTTTGATTATTAGGCAAATCGGGCCTTGCATAGTAGGCTGAGAAGTGCGTTCTGGCTACTAAGTACGACATATATATATATATATATATATATATATATATATATATATATATATATATATATATATATATATATATATATATATATATATATATATATATATATATATATATATATATATATATATATATATATATATATGTCGTACCTAATAGCCAGAACACACTTCTCAGCCTACTATTCAAGGCCCGATTTGCCTAATAAGCCAAGTTTTCATGAATTAATGTTTTTTCGTCTACCTAACCTACCTAACCTAACCTAACCTAGCTTTTTTTGGCTACCTAACCTAACCTTACCTATAAATATAGGTTAGGTTAGGTTAGGTAGGGTTGGTTAGGTTCGGTCATATATCTACGTTAATTTTAACTCCAATAAAAAAAAATTGACCTCATACATAGAGAAAAGGGTTGCTTTATCATTTCATAAGAAAAAAATTATAGTAAATATATTAATTCAGGAAAACTTGGCTTATTAGGCAAATCGGGCCTTGAATAGTAGGCTGAGAAGTGAGTTCTGGCTACTAGGTACGACATATATATATATATATACATATATATATATATATATATATATATATATATATATATATATATATATATATATATATATGTCGTACCTAATAGCCAGAACGTAATTATCAGCCTACTATTCAAGGCCCGATTTGCCTAATAAGCCAAGTTTTCATGAATTAATGTTTTTTCGACTACCTAACCTACCTAACCTAACCTAACCTAACTTTTTCTGCTACCTAACCGAACCTAACCTATGAATATAGGTTAGGTTAGGTTAGGTAGGGTTGGTTAGGTTCGGTCATATATCTACGTTAATTTTAACTACATTAAAAAAAAATTGACCTCAAACATAATGAAATGGGTAGCTTTATCATTTCGTAAGAAAAAAACTAGAGAAAACATATTAATTCATGAAAACTTGGCTTATTAGGCAAATCGGGCCTTGCATTGTAGGCTGATAAGTGCGTTCTGGCTACTAGGTACGACATATATATATATATATATATATATATATATATATATATATATATATATATATATATATATATATATATATATATATATATATATATATATATATATATATATATATATATATATATATATCACCGCTCCCATGATGAATGACACCACCGCTCCCATGATGAATGACACCACCACTCCCATGATGAATGACACCACCGCTCCCATGATGAATGACACCACCGCTCCCATGATGAATGACACCACCGCTCCCATGATGAATGACACCACCGCTCCCATGATGAATGACACCACCGCTCCCATGATGAATGACACCACCGCTCCCATGATGAATGACACCACCGCTCCCATGATGAATGACACCACCACTCCCATGATGAATGACACCACCGCTCCCATGATGAATGACACCACCGCTCCCATGATGAATGACACCACCGCTCCCATGATGAATGACACCACCGCTCCCATGATGAATGACACCACCGCTCCCATGATGAATGACACCACCGCTCCCATGATGAATGACGCCACCGCTCCCATGATGAATGACACCACCGCTCCCATGATGAATGACACCACCGCTCCCATGATGAATGACACCACCGCTCCCATGATGAATGACACCACCGCTCCCATGATGAATGACACCACCGCTCCCATGATGAATGACACCACCGCTCCCATGATGAATGACACCACCGCTCCCATGATGAATGACACCACCGCTCCCATGATGAATGACACCACCGCTCCCATGATGAATGACACCACCGCTCCCATGATGAATGACGCCACCGCTCCCATGATGAATGACACCACCGCTCCCATGATGAATGACACCACCGCTCCCATGATGAATGACACCACCGCTCCCATGATGAATGACACCACCGCTCCCATGATGAATGACACCACCGCTCCCATGATGAATGACGCCACCGCTCCCATGATGAATGACACCACCGCTCCCATGATGAATGACACCACCGCTCCCATGATGAATGACACCACCGCTCCCATGATGAATGACACCACCGCTCCCATGATGAATGACACCACCGCTCCCATGATGAATGACACCACCGCTCCCATGATGAATGACACCACCGCTCCCATGATGAATGACACCACCGCTCCCATGATGAATGACACCACCGCTCCCATGATGAATGACACCACCGCTCCCATGATGAATGACACCACCGCTCACCCGGAAGTATACCATTTCGGAATGCAACAAACCGTTTTCCTGTTATTTATGGGTAGACTATATTTGTTTCCCTTTCATATTGCTTCGTTATTATTATTATTATTATTATTATTATTATTATTATTATTATTATTATTATTATTATTATTATTATTATTATTATTATTATTATTATTATTATTATTATTATCGTTTATCATCAATAGCTAAGTCTGCGCTCATATGGTGGCTGGCTGGCCAATCAATATATACACTAAAGGTTTACCCCGCGTTGTGGTGAGTTTACTACACTGAGTTTACGCTCAGAGTTTACTAGAGTGTGCTTGCTGGTTGGTCAGTAAGTTGTCCTACCTCAGTAACTCTCCAGACGACGGTACGACATAAGCCTAACAGCCAAACCAGCTGGTAAAGTAAATGATAATACCTATATTAGATTATTATATTAAGTCCGAGTAATGATAGTGCAGTCGTCCTCAGGCTAGGCTCGTCCAGGCAGCGGCTCACCTCAAAGACCAATTCAGCACTTTTAACGTACTGTCTATATTAGCTTATTAAATGTTTAGGCAACCCGTCCGTAGGCCAGGTTCGTTAAAGCGGCGGCCGTCTCCCAAGACGCAATTTATGTATTTTAACGTTGTGTGTATTATATAATACGTGTGTTCTCATTTTAAATTAATATTACATATTAAAGTTCTATGTGTAGGTTAGGTTAGGTGTTTAGGTTCTGTTGGGCCTGACAGCTGAGTGGACAGCGCTTCGAATTCGCAGACCTGAGGTTCCGGGTTCCATCCCCCAACGGCTTCGGAAAAAAAATGGGCAAAGTTTCTTTCACCCTGATGCCGCTGTTACCTAGCAGGAAACAGGTATCTGGGAGTTTGACAACTGCTACGGGCTGCTTCCTAATGGTGTGTAACAGAAATGAGGCCTGGTCGAGGACTGGGCCGCGGAGACGCTGAGCCCCGAAATCATCTCAAGATAACCTCAAGATAACAGATTGTTTGCTTTTGAAGTACGAGGGAAGCATAGGAAGGTGGGATTCGAACCAAGGCCATCAGGGAAGTACTGTTTGAGACAAGTTCGAACGTCATCAGTTGAGTCGTGTATTCACCAAGTTGTATTCACCTAGTGAATACAACTTGCGTAGTGCTTGCGGGGGTTGAGCTCTGCTCTTTCGGTCCGCCTCTCAACTGTCAATCAACTGTTACTACTTTTTTTCCACACCACACACACACACACACACACACACACACACACACACACACACACACACACACACACACACACACACACACACACACACACACACACACACACCACACACACACACACACACACACACACACACACACACACACACACACACACACACACACACACACACACACACACACACCACACACACACACACACACACACACACACACACACACACACACACACACACACACACACACACACACACACACACACACACACACACACAAGGGGACGCAGGTGGAAACTGAGTACCCACATGAGCCACAGGGACGTTAGAGGGAACTTTTTCAGTGTCAGAGTAGTTAGCAGATGGAATGCATTAGGCAGTGATGTGGTGGAGGCTGACTCCATACACAGTTTCATATGTAGATATGATAGAGCCCAGTAGGCTCAGGAATCTGTACACCAGTTGATTGATAGTTGAGAGGCGGGACCAAAGAGCCAAAGCTCAACCCCCGCAAGCACAAATAGGTGAGTACACACATCAGGAAGCAACCCGTGACAGCTGACTAACTCCCAGGTACTTATTTACTGCTAGGAAACAGAGGCATCAGGATGAAAGAAATTGCCCATTGTTTCTTGCCGGCGCCGGGAATCGAACCCGGGACCACAGGATCACGCGTACAGCGTGCTGTCCAGTCAGCCACCGGCCTCCTAAGGGCCGTCGGGTTCACAACACGTAAGTCAAATATTTATTTATTAAATTCTACGTAAGTCAGTTTTTGACTTACAGCCTACTTGACTATGTTCAAAGCAAATGCTAAAACATTGCTACAGTTTTATATCCATCTTTATTAAACCATCAGGGCAAAGGTTGATCGGGGGAGGGACCTTTGACAGGCCGTCGGCTTTCTGTCCTCTTCGAGGCAACTATAGCCTCTCAGGTAAATTCGGGTAAATTTGTATATGAGAAAAAACCTTTATTAATATTGTCCGTACTAACGAATCGTCCTGTCAAATAGTTGTGCACTCCAGCCGTCAAATACTAATATATTAATATATATGAAAACCAGTATTTGACTTATAGCTTGGGCTGGAGGGTGTGTGAATTAGGCCTAACTATTCATAAACCCGAAGCAATGGATACAACTTGAATACATGTAAGTTTCAGAAAAGTCCTGGATAAATACATGTTTGAAAAAAGGGTTGTAGAATTATGGAACAAATTGCCTAGCAACATCATGAACATCGGATCGGTGGATTGTTTCAAGCGTAGGCTAGACATATATGTATGAGTTTGGGTGGATATATAGGAACTGCCGCCTCTTATGGATAAACATGCTTTCTGCTGTTCCTTTTAGTTCTAAGTTATTCTTAAGGTATTCTTAAGGTATAATAGTTTTAGTTAAACTTTTGAGAGTATGTGCTGGGGGAACGTTCATGTATGTGCTGGGGGAACGTTCATGTATGTGCTGGGGGAACGTTCATGTATGTGCTGGGGGAACGTTCATGTATGTGCTGGGGGAACGTTCATGTATGTGCTGGAGAACGTTCCTGTCTGTGCTGGGGGAACGTTCATGTATGGGCTGGGGGAACGTTCATGTATGTGCTGGGGGAACGTTCATGTATGCGCTGGGGAACGTTCCTATATGTGCAGGGGGAACGTTCATGTATGTGCTGGGGAACGTTCATGTATGTGCTGGGGGAACGTTCCTGTATGTGCTGGGGGAACGTTCCTGTATGTGCTGGGGGAATGTTCCTGTATGTGCTGGGGGAACGTTCCTGTATGTGCTGGGGGAACGTTCCTGTATGTGCTGGGGGAACGTTCATGTATGTGCTGGGGGAACGTTCCTGTATGTGCTGGGGGAACGTTCCTGTATGTGCTGGGTGAACGTTCATGTATGTGCTGGGGGAACGCTCCTGTACGTGCTGGGGGAACGTTCATGTATGTGCTGAGGGAACGCTCCTGTATGTGCTGGGGGAACGTTCATGTATGTGCTGGGGGAACGCTCCTGTATGTGCTGGGGGAACGTTCATGTATGTGCTGGGGGAACGTTCATGTATGTGCTGGGGGAACGTTCATGTATGTGCTGGGGGAACGTTCATGTATGTGCTGGAGGAACGTTCCTGTATGTGCTGGGGGAACGTTCCTGTATGTGCTGGGGGAACGTTCATGTATGTGCTGGGGGAACGTTCATGTATGTGCTGGGGGAACGTTCATGTATGTGCTGGAGGAACGTTCCTGTATGTGCTGGGGGAACGTTCCTGTATGTGCTGAGGGAACGTTCCTGTATGTGCTGGGGGAACGTTCCTGTATGTGCTGGGGGAACGTTCCTGTATGTGCTGGGGGAACGTTCCTGTATGTGCTGGGGGAACGTTCATATATGTGCTGGGGGAACGTTCCTGTATGTGCTGGGGGAACGTTCATATATGTGCTGGGGGAACGTTCCTGTATGTGCTGGGGGAACGTTCATGTATATGCTGGGGGAACGTTCATATATGTGCTGGGGAACGTTCATGTATGTGCTTGGGAACGTTCCTGTATGTGCTGGGGGAACGTTCCTGTATGTGCTGGGGGAACGTTCATGTATGTGCTGGGGGAACGTTCATGTATGTGCTGGGGGAACGTTCCTGTATGTGCTGGGGGAACGTTCATGTATGTGCTGGGGGAACGTTCCTGTATGTGCTGGGGGAACGTTCCTGTATGTGCTGGGGGAACGTTCCTGTATGTGCTGGGGGAACGTTCATGTATGTGCTGGGGGAACGTTTTGTATGTGCTGGGGAACGTTCCTGTATGTGCTGGGGGAACGTTCCTGTATGTGCTGGGGGAACGTTCCTGTATGTGCTGGGGGAACGTTCCTGTATGTGCTGGGGGAACGTTCCTGTATGTGCAGGGGGAACGTTCCTGTATGTGCTGGGGGAACGTTCCTGTATGTACTGGGGGAACGTTCCTATATGTGCTGGGGGAACGTTCCTGTATGTACTGGGGGAACGTTCCTATATGTGCTGGGGGAACGTTCATGTATGTGCTGGGGGAACGTTCCTATATGTGCTGGGGGAACGTTCCTGTATATACTGGGGGAACGTTCCTGTATGTGCTGGAGAACGTTCCTGTATGTGCTGGGGAACGTTCATGTATGTGCAAAGGAACGTTCATGTATGTGCTGGGGGAACGTTCATGTATGTGCTGGGGGAACGTTCATGTATGTGCTGGGGGAACGTTCCTGTATGTGCTGGGGAACGTTCCTGTATGTGCTGGGGGAACGTTCATGTATGTGCTGGGGGAACGTTCCTGTATGTGCTGGGGAACGTTCCTGTCTGTGCTGGGGGAACGTTCATGTATGGGCTGGGGGAACGTTCATGTATGTGCTGGGGGAACGTTCATGTATGCGCTGGGGAACGTTCCTATATGTGCAGGGGGAACGTTCATGTATGTGCTGGGGAACGTTCATGTATGTGGTGGGGGAACGTTCATGTATGTGCTGGGGGAACGTTCCTGTATGTGCTGGGGGAACGTTCCTGTATGTGCTTGGGAACGTTCCTGTATGTGCTGGAGAACGTTCCTGTATGTGCTGGGGGAACGTTCCTGTATGTGCTGGGGGAACGTTCCTGTATGTACTGGGGGAACGTTCCTATATGTGCTGGGGGAACGTTCATGTATGTGCTGGGGGAGCGTTCCTATATGTGCTGGGGGAACGTTCCTGTATGTACTGAGGGAACGTTCCTGTATGTGCTGGAGAACGTTCCTGTATGTGCTGGGGAACGTTCATATACGTGCTGGGGGAACGTTCATGTATGTGCTGGGGGAACGTTCATGTATGTGCTGGGGGAACGTTCCTGTATGTGCTGGGGAACGTTCCTGTATGTGCTGGGGGAACGTTCATGTATGTGCTGGGGGAACGTTCCTGTATGTGCTGGGGGAACGTTCATGTATGTGCTGGGGGAACGTTCCTGTATGTGGTGGGGAACGTTCCTGTATGTGCTGGGGGAACGTTCATGTATGTGCTGGGGGAACGTTCATGTATGTACTGGGGGAACGTTCATGTATGCGCTGGGGAACGTTCCTGTATGTGCAGGGGGAACGTTCATGTATGTGCTGGGGAACGTTCATGTATGTGGTGGGGGAACGTTCTTGTATGTGCTGGGGGAACGTTCATGTATGTGCTGGGGGAACGTTCCTGTATGTACTGGGGGAACGTTCCTATATGTGCTGGGGGAACGTTCCTGTATGTACTGGGGGAACGTTCCTGTATGTGCTGGAGAACGTTCCTGTATGTGCTGGGGAACGTTCATGTATGTGGTGGGGGAACTTTCATGCATATGCTGGGGGAACGTTCATGTATGTGCTGGGGGAACGTTCCTGTATGTGCTGGGGGAACGTTCAAGTATGAGCTTGGGAACGTTCATGTATGTGCTGGAAGAACGTTCATGAATGAGGTGGGGGAACGTTCATGTATGTATGTGCTTCGGAACGTTCATGTATGTGTTGGGAGAACGTTGATGTATGTGCTGGGGGAACGTTCCTGTATGTGCTGGGGGAACGTTCATGTATGTGCTGGGGGAACGTTCATGTATGTACTTGGGAACGTACATGTATGTACTTGGGAACGTTCATGTATGTACTTGGGAACGTTCATGTATGTACTTGGAAACGTTCGTGTATGTACTTGGGAACGTTCATGTATGTACTTGGGAACGTACATGTATGTACTTGGGAACGTTCATGTATGTACTTGGGAACGTTCATGTATGTACTTGGAAACGTTCGTGTATGTACTTGGGAACGTTCATGTATGTACTTGGAAACGTTCATGTATGTACTTGGGAACGATCATGTATGTACTTGGGAACGTTCATGTATGTACTTGGGAACGTTCATGTATGTACGTACTTGGGAACGTTCATGTATGTATGTACTTGGGAACGTTCATGTATGTACTTGGGAACGTTCCTATATGTGCTGGGGGAACGTTCCTGTATGTACTGGGGGAACGTTCCTATATGTGATGGGGGAACGTTTATGTATGTGCTGGGGGAACGTTCCTATATGTGCTGGGGGAACGTTCCTGTATGTACTGGGGGAACGTTCCTGTATGTGCTGGAGAACGTTCCTGTATGTGCTGGGGAACGTTCATGTATGTGCAAAGGAACGTTCATGTATGTGCTGGGGGAACGTTCATGTATGTGCTGGGGGAACGTTCATGTATGTGCTGGGGGAACGTTCCTGTATGTGCTGGGGAACGTTCCTGTATGTGCTGGGGGAACGTTCATGTATGTGCTGGGGGAACGTTCCTGTATGTGCTGGGGAACGTTCCTGTATGTGCTGGGGGAACGTTCATGTATGTGCTGGGGAACGTTCCTGTCTGTGCTGGGGGAACGTTCTTGTATGGGCTGGGGGAACGTTCATGTATGTGCTGGGGGAACGTTCATGTATGCGCTGGGGAACGTTCCTATATGTGCAGGGGGAACGTTCATGTATGTGCTGGGGAACGTTCATGTATGTGCTGGGGGAACGTTCCTGTATGTGCTGGGGGAACGTTCCTGTATGTGCTGGGGGAATGTTCCTGTATGTGCTGGGGGAACGTTCCTGTATGTGCTGGGGGAACGTTCCTGTATGTGCTGGGGGAACGTTCATGTATGTGCTGGGGGAACGCTCCTGTATGTGCTGGGGGAACGTTCATGTATGTGCTGGGGGAACGTTCATGTATGTGCTGGGGGAACGTTCCTGTATGTGCTGGGGGAACGTTCCTGTATGTGCTGGGGGAACGTTCCTGTATGTGCTGGGGGAACGTTCCTGTATGTGCTGGGGGAACGTTCATGTATGTGCTGGGGGAACGTTCATGTATGTGCTTGGGGAACGTTCATGTATGTGCTGGGGGAACGTTCCTGTATGTGCTGGGGGAACGTTCATGTATGTGCTGGGGGAACGTTCCTGTATGTGCTGGGGGAACGTTCCTGTATGTGCTGGGGGAACGTTCCTGTATGTGCTGGGGGAACGTTCATGTATGTGCTGGGGGAACGTTTTGTATGTGCTGGGGGAACGTTCCTGTATGTACTGGGGGAACGTTCCTATATGTGCTGGGGGAACGTTCCTGTATGTAATGGGGGAACGTTCCTATATGTGCTGGGGGAACGTTCCTGTATGTGCTGGGGGAACGTTCCTGTATGTGCTGGTGGAACGTTCCTGTATGTGCTGGGGGAACGTTCCTGTATGTACTGGGGGAACGTTCCTATATGTGCTGGGGGAACGTTCCTGTATGTACTGGGGGAACGTTCCTATATGTGCTGGGGGAACGTTCATGTATGTGCTGGGGGAACGTTCCTATATGTGCTGGGGGAACGTTCCTGTATGTACTGGGGGAACGTTCCTGTATGTGCTGGAGAACGTTCCTGTATGTGCTGGGGAACGTTCATGTATGTGCTGGGGGAACGTTCATGTATGTGCTGGGGGAACGTTCATGTATGTGCTGGGGGAACGTTCCTGTATGTGCTGGGGAACGTTCCTGTATATGCTGGGGGAACGTTCATGTATGTGCTGGGGGAACGTTCCTGTATGTGCTGGGGGAACGTTCATGTATGTGCTGGGGGAACGTTCCTGTATGTGTTGGGGAACGTTCCTGTATGTGCTGGGGGAACGTTCATGTATGGGCTGGGGGAACGTTCATGTATGTGCTGGGGGAACGTTCATGTATGCGCTGGGGAACGTTCCTGTATGTGCAGGGGGAACGTTCATGTATGTGCTGGGGAACGTTCATGTATGTGGTGGGGGAACGTTTATGTATGTGCTGGGGGAACGTTCATGTATGTGCTGGGGGAACGTTTCTGTATGTGCTGGGGGAACGTTCATGTATGTGCTGGGGGAACGTTCATGTATGCGCTGGGGAACGTTCCTGTATGTGCTGTGGGAACGTTCATGTATGTGCTGGGGAACGTTCATGTATGTGCTTGGGAACGTTCCTGTATGTGCTGGAGAACGTTCCTGTATGTGCTGGGGAACGTTCATGTATGTGCTGGGGGAACGTTCATGTATGTGCTGGGGGAACGTTTCTGTATGTGCTGGGGGAACGTTCATGTATGTGCTGGGGGAACGTTCCTATATGTGCTGGGGGAACGTTCCTGTATGTGCTGGGGGAACGTTCCTGTATGTGCTGGGGGAACGTTCATGTATGTGCTGGGGGAACGTTCCTGTATGTGCTGGGGGAACGTTCCTGTATGTGCTGGGGGAACGTTCCTGTATGTGCTGGGGGAACGTTCCTGTATGTGCTGGGGGAACGTTCCTGTATGTGCTGGGGGAACATTCCTGTATGTGCTGGGGGAACGTTCATGTATGTGCTGGGGGAACGTTCCTGTATGTGCTGGGGGAACGTTCATGTATGTGCTGGGGGAACGTTCCTGTATGTGCTGGGGGAACGTTCCTGTATGTGCTGGGGGAACGTTCCTGTATGTGCTGGGGGAACGTTCCTGTATTTGCTGGTGGAACGTTCCTGTATGTACTGGGGGAACGTTCCTGTATGTGCTGGGGGAACGTTCCTGTATGTACTGGGGGAACGTTCCTATATGTGCTGGGGGAACGTTCATGTATGTGCTGGGGGAACGTTCCTATATGTGCCGGGGAACGTTCCTGTATGTACTGAGGGAACGTTCCTGTATGTGCTGGAGAACGTTCCTGTATGTGCTGGGGAACGTTCATGTATGTGCTGGGGAACGTTCATGTATGTGCTTGGGAACGTTCCTGTATGTGCTGGAGAACGTTCCTGTATGTGCTGGGGAACGTTCATGTATGTGCTGGGGGAACGTTCATGTATGTGCTGGGGGAACGTTTCTGTATGTGCTGGGGGAACGTTCATGTATGTGCTGGGGGAACGTTCCTATATGTGCTGGGGGAACGTTCCTGTATGTGCTGGGGGAACGTTCCTGTATGTGCTGGGGGAACGTTCATGTATGTGCTGGGGGAACGTTCCTGTATGTGCTGGGGGAACGTTCCTGTATGTGCTGGGGGAACGTTCCTGTATGTGCTGGGGGAACGTTCCTGTATGTGCTGGGGGAACGTTCATGTATGTGCTGGGGGAACGTTCCTGTATGTGCTGGGGGAACATTCCTGTATGTGCTGGGGGAACGTTCATGTATGTGCTGGGGAACGTTCCTGTATGTGCTGGGGGAACGTTCATGTATGTGCTGGGGGAACGTTCCTGTATGTGCTGGGGGAACGTTCCTGTATGTGCTGGGGGAACGTTCCTGTATGTGCTGGGGGAACGTTCCTGTATTTGCTGGTGGAACGTTCCTGTATGTACTGGGGGAACGTTCCTGTATGTGCTGGGGGAACGTTCCTGTATGTACTGGGGGAACGTTCCTATATGTGCTGGGGGAACGTTCATGTATGTGCTGGGGGAACGTTCCTATATGTGCCGGGGAACGTTCCTGTATGTACTGAGGGAACGTTCCTGTATGTGCTGGAGAACGTTCCTGTATGTGCTGGGGAACGTTCATGTATGTGCTGGGGAACGTTCATGTATGTGCTGGGGGAACGTTCATGTATGTGCTGGGGGAACGTTCCTGTATGTGCTGGGGAACGTTCCTGTATGTGCTGGGGGAACGTTCATGTATGTGCTGGGGGAACGTTCATGTATGTGCTGGGGGAACGTTCATGTATGTGCTGGGGAACGTTCATGTATGTGGTGGGGGAACGTTCTTGTATGTGCTGGGGGAACGTTCATGTATGTGGTGGGGGAACGTTCCTGTATGTACTGGGGGAACGTTCCTATATGTGCTGGGGGAACGTTCCTGTATGTACTGGGGGAACGTTCCTGTATGTGCTGGAGAACGTTCCTGTATGTGCTGGGGAACGTTCATGTATGTGGTGGGGGAACTTTCATGCATGTGCTGGGGAACGTTCATGTATGTGCTGGGGGAACGTTCCTGTATGTGCTGGGGGAACGTTCAAGTATGAGCTTGGGAACGTTCATGTATGTGCTGGAAGAACGTTCATGAATGAGGTGGGGGAACGTTCATGTATGTATGTGCTTGGGAACGTTCATGTATGTGTTGGGAGAACGTTCATGTATGTGCTGGGGGAACGTTCCTGTATGTGCTGGGGGAACGTTCATGTATGTGATGGGGGAACGTTCATGTATGTACTTGGGAACGTTCATGTATGTACTTGGGAACGTTCATGTATGTACTTGGGAACGTTCATGTATATACTTGGGAACGTTCATGTATGTACTTTTGAACGTTCATGTATGTGCTTGGGAACGTTCATGTATGTACTTGGGAACGTTCATGTATGTATGTACTTGGGAACGTTCATGTATGTATGTACTTGGGAACGTTCATGTATGTATGTACTTGGGAACGTTCATGTATGTATGTACTTGGGAACGTTCATGTATGTATGTACTTGGGAACGTTCATGTATGTATGTACTTGGGAACGTTCATGTATGTATGTACTTGGGAACGTTCATGCACAGTCTCCACCTGTGTCCCCTTTTTCGCGTTCCACCTGTGTTAAACAGTTTATCTTTATCTACCCTGTCAATTCCTCTGAGAATTTTGTAGGTAGTAATCATGTCTCCCCTTACTCCTCTGTCTTCCAGCATCTTGAGGTGCATTTCTCACAGCCTTTCCTCGTAACTCATGCCTCTTAGTTCTGGGACTAGACTAGTAGCATACCTCTGAACTTTTTCCAGTTTCGTCTTGTGCTTGACAAGGTACGGCTCCATGCTGGGGCCGCATACTCCAGGATTGGTCCTACATATGTGGTATATAAGGTTCTGAATGAATCCTTGCACAGGTGTGTGTATGTGTATTCACCTAGTTGTGCTTGCGGGGGTTGGGCTCTGCTCTTTCGGCCCTCCTCTCAACTGTCAATCAATCAACTGTTACTAACTACTATTTTTTTCACTTACTCACACCCCAGTCAGCAGCCCGTAGCGCCTGTCTAATTACCAGGTACCTTTATACTGCTAGGTAACAGGAGCATCAGGGTGAAGGAAACTCTGCCCATTTGTTTTTCCGGGGGTGCCTGGGAATCGAACCCCGGTGTCTAGGTCCACGAGTCTAGAGCGCTGTTCGCTTTATGTGGCCACCAGGGCGGTGACCACATGTTTGTGTGTGTGTGTGTGTGTGTGTGTGAGTGTGTGTGTGTGTGTGTGTGTGTACTCAGCTATTTGTGTTTGCGGGGGTTGAGCTCTGGCTCTTTGGTCCCGCCTGTCAACTGTCGATCAACTGGTGTACAGATTCCTGAGCCTACTGGGCTCTGTCATATCTACATATGAAACTGTGTATGGAGTCAGCCTCCACCACATCACTGCCTAATGCATTCCATCTGCTAACTACTCTGACACTGAAAAAATTCCTTCTAACGTACCTATGGCTCATGTGGGTACTCAGTTTCCACCTGTGTCAACTTGTTCGCGTACCACCAGTGTTGAATAGTTTATCCTTGTCTACCCGGTCGATTCCACTAAGTATTTTGTAGGTAGTGATCATGCCTTCCCTTACTCTTCTGTGTTCCAGTATCGTAAAGTGCATTTCCCGCAGCCTTTCCTCGCAACTCATGCCTCTTAGTTTTGGGACTAGTCTAGTGGCATACCTTTGATCTTTTTCCAGCTTCGTCTTGTGCTTGACATGTGTGTGTGTGTGTGTTCGTGTGTGTACTCACCTAGTTGTGTTTGCGGGGGTTGAGCTCTGGCTCTTTGGTCCCGCCTCTCAACCGTCAATCAACAGGTGTACAGATTCCTGAGCGTATTGGGCTCTATCATATCTACACTTGAAACTGTGTATGGAGTCAGCCTCCACCACATCACTTCCTAATGCATTCCATTTGTCAACCACTCTGACACTAAATAAGTTCTTTCTAATATCTCTGTGGCTCATTTGGGCACTCAGTTTCCACCTGTGTGCCCATGTACGTGTGCCCCTTGTGTTAAATAGCCTGTCTTTATCTACCCTATCAATTCCCTTCAGAATCTTGAATGTGGTGATCATGTCCCCCCTAACTCTTCTGTCTTCCAGCGAAGTGAGGTTAAATTTCCGTAGTTTCTCCTCGTAGCTCATACCTCTCAGCTCGGATACTAGTCTGGTGGCAAACCTTTGAACCTTTACCAGTTTAGTCTTATCCTTGACTAGATATGGACTCCATGTTGGGGCTGCATACTCCAGGATTGGCCTGACATATGTGGTATACAAAGTTCTAAATGATTCATTACACAAGTTTCTGAATGCCGTTCGTATGTTGGCCAGCCTGGCATATGCCGCTGATGTTATCCTCTTGATATGTGCTGCAGGAGACAGGTCTCGCGTGATATCAACCCCCAAGTCTTTTTCTTTCTCTGACTCCTGAAGAATTTCCTCTCCCAGATGATACCTTGTATCTGGCCTCCTGCTCCCTACACCGATCTTCATTACATTACATTTACTTGGATTAAACTCTAACAACCATTTGTTCGACCATTCCTTCAGGTTGTCTAGGTCTTCTTGAAGCCTCAAACAGTCCTTTTCTGTTTTAATCCTTCTCATAATTTTAGCATCGTCCGCAAACATTGAGAGAAATGAATCGATACCCTCCGGGAGATCATTTACATATATCAGAAACAAGATAGGACCGAGTTCAGAGCCCTGTGGGACTCCACAGGTGACTTCACGCCAATCGGAGGTCTCACCCCTCACCTAACTCTCTGCTTCCTATTGCTTAGGTACTCCCTTATCCACTGGAGCACCTTACCAGCTACACCTGCCTGTCTCTCCAGCTAATGTACCAGCCTCTTATGCGGTACTGTGTCAAAGGCTTTCCGACAATCCAAGAAAATGCAGTCCGCCCAGCCCTATCTTTCTTGCTTAATCTTTGTCACCTGATCGTAGAATTCTATCAAGCCTGTAAGGCAAGATTTACCCTCCCTGAACCCATGTTGACGATTTGTCACGAAGTCTCTTCTCTCCAGATGTGTTACCAGGTTTTTTCTCACGATCTTCTCCATCACCTTGCATGGTATACAAGTCAAGGACACTGGCCTGTAGTTCAGTGCCTCTTGCCTGTCGCCCTTCTAGTATATTGGGACCACATTCGCCGTCTTCCATATTTCTAGTAGGTCTCCCGTGTCCAGTGACTTACTATACACTATGGAGAGTGGCAAGCAAAGTGCCTCTGCACACTCTTTCAGTATCCATAGTGAGATCCCGTCTGGACCAACAGCCTTTCTAACATCCAGATCCAGCAGGTGTCTCTTGACCTCTTCTCTCGTAATTTCGAATTCTTCCAAGGCCGCCTGGTTTAACTCCCTTTCTCCTAGCACAGTGACCTCACCTTGTTCTATTGTGAAGACCTCCTGGAACCTTTGTTGAGTTCTTCACACACCTCTCTGTCATTCTCTGTATACCTGTCCTCGCCTGTTCGAAGTTTCAATACCTGTTCTTTCACTGTTGTTTTCCTTCTGATGTGACTGTGGAGTAGCTTTGGTTCGGTCTTGGCTTTGTTTGCTATATCATTTTCAAAACTTTTCTCTGCTTCTCTTCTCACCCTGATTATATATGATATATGGTGGTGGATTATATATGACTACGACTATAATTTTTTTCCCTTCATTTGTTATGGTACCTGCTATGTAGTCACTGAAACCTTCACAGCCCTGAATAACCATCTCCTCAAAATCCCAGCCTTTTCTTACCAGCAGAGCTACACCACCCCCACCTCTTCCTTCCCTTTCTTTCCTCATAACATAATAGTCCTGTGGGAACACTGCGTTTGTTATCGTTTTCGTTAGCTTTGTTTCTGTGAGGGTTATTATGTCTGGGTTTTCCTCTAGTACCCGTTCTCCAAGCTCATTTGCTATATTTGTAATTCCATCTATGTTAGTGTACATTGCTTTGAGGCTCACTTTCTTCTGTCCCTTCTCAAATCGCCTCCTTGGTGAGTGTTCTGCTGGTGGGGGAAGCTGTTCCATGGGTGTGAGGACCTGTGCGGTGGATAACAGGGTCTCAGAGGATACTGGGATGAGGGGCGGGGGATCCAGTGAAGGGGGAGGGACAGGGAGGGTATGGGGTGAAAGGGGAGGGAGGACAAGAAGGAAAGGGGGGAGGGAGGACTCGGCGGGAGGAGGGGAGAGGTAGAAGGG